>NW_027314881.1:0-162679 GCF_023375885.2 Dermacentor andersoni | reverse complement strand
AAGCACGCGAGGACAGATCGCGTTCTGCAAAAAGCACCATTTGCATGCACATCTTGTGGTTTTGCAGAAAAACTTCATCCGCGTCTACCAAAAGATGCATGTGCATGCTTAAAATGCGTTTTCGCACAATGCGTGCGCGGGTGCTAAAAAGAGCAGCATCGGCATGCTTAGCACGTCGTTTGGTAGAAATCCACGTGCGCGTTCTGCAAAAAGCACCATTTGCATGCACATCTTGTGGTTTTGCAGAAAACTTCATCCGCGTCTACCAAAAGATGCATGTGCATGCTTAAAACGCGTTTTCGCACAAATGCGTGCGCGGGTGCTAAAAAGAGCAGCATCGGCATGCTTAGCACGTCGTTTGGTAGAAATCCACGTGCGCGTTCTGCCAAAAGCACCATTTGCATGCACATCTTGTGGTTTTGCAGAAAACTTCATCCGCGTCTACCAAAAGATGCATGTGCATGCTTAAAACGCGTTTTCGCACAAATCCGTGCGCGGGTGCTAAAAAGAGCAGCATCGGCATGCTTAGCACGTCGTTTGGTAGAAATCCACGAGCGCGTTCTGCAAAAAGCACCATTTGCATGCACATCTTGTGGTTTTGCAGAAAACTTCATCCGCGTCTACCAAAAGATGCATGTGCATGCTTAAAACGCGTTTTCGCACAAATGCGTGCGCGGGTGCTAAAAAGAGCAGCATCGGCATGCTTAGCACGTCGTTTGGTAAGAAATCCACGTGCGCGTTCTGCAAAAAGCACCATTTGCATGCACATCTTGTGGTTTTGCAGAAAACTTCATCCGCGTCTACCAAAAGATGCATGTGCATGCTTAAAACGCGTTTTCGCACAAATGCGTGCGCGGGTGCTAAAAAGAGCAGCATCGGCATGCTTAGCACGTCGTTTGGTAGAAATCCACGAGCGCGTTCTGCAAAAAAGCACCATTTGCATGCACATCTTGTGGTTTTGCAGAAAACTTCATCCGCGTCTACCAAAAGATGCATGTGCATGCTTAAAACGCGTTTTCGCACAAATCCGTGCGCGGGTGCTAAAAAGAGCAGCATCGGCATGCTTAGCACGTCGTTTGGTAGAAATCCACGTGCGCGTTCTGCAAAAAGCACCATTTGCATGCACATCTTGTGGTTTTGCAGAAAACTTCATCCGCGTCTACCAAAAGATGCATGTGCATGCTTAAAAACGCGTTTTCGCACAAATGCGTGCGCGGGTGCTAAAAAGAGCAGCATCGGCATGCTTAGCACGTTGTTTGGTAGAACTTCACGTGTGCGTTCTGCAAAAAGCACATTTGCATGCACATCTTGTGGTTTTGCAGAAAACTTCATCGCGTCTACCAAAAGATGCATGTGCATGCTTAAAACGCGTTTTCGCACAAATGCGTGCGCGGGTGCTAAAAAGAGCAGCATCGGCATGCTTAGCACGTCGTTCGGTAGAAATCCACGTGCGCGTTCTGCAAAAAGCACCATTTGCATGCACATCTTGTGGTTTTGCAGAAAACTTCATCCGCGTCTACCAAAAGATGCATGTGCATGCTTAAAACGCGTTTTCGCACCAAATGCGTGCGCGGGTGCTAAAAATAGCAGCATCGGCATGCTTAGCACGTCGTTTGGTAGAAATCCACGTGCGCGTTCTGCAAAAAGCACCATTTGCATGCACATCTTGTGGTTTTGCAGAAAACTTCATCCGCGTCTACCAAAAGATGCATGTGCATGCTTAAAACGCGTTTTCGCACAAATGCGTGCGCGGGTGCTAAAAAGAGCAGCATCGGCATGCTTAGCACGTCGTTTGGTAGAAATCTACGTGCGCGTTCTGCAAAAAGCACCATTTGCATGCACATCTTGTGGTTTTGCAGAAAACTTCATCCGCGTCTACCAAAAGATGCACGTGCATGCTTAAAATGCATTTTCGCACAAATCCGTGCGCGGGTGCTAAAAAGAGCAGCATCGGCATGCTTAGCACGTCGTTTGGTAGAAATCCACGTGCGCGTTCTGCAAAAAGCACCATTTGCATGCACATCTTGTGGTTTTGCAGAAAACTTCATCCGCGTCTACCAAAAGATGCATGTGCATGCTTAAAAACGCGTTTTCGCACAATGCGTGCGCGGGTGCTAAAAAGAGCAGCATCGGCATGCTTAGCACGTCGTTTGGTAGAAATCCACGTGCGCGTTCTGCCAAAAGCACCATTTGCATGCACATCTTGTGGTTTTGCAGAAAACTTCATCCGCGTCTACCAAAAGATGCATGTGCATGCTTAAAACGCGTTTTCGCACAAATCCGTGCGCGGGTGCTAAAAAGAGCAGCATCGGCAAGCTTAGCACATCGTTTGGTAGAAATCCACGTGCGCGTTCTGCAAAAAGCACCATTTGCATGCAAATCTTGTGGTTTTGCAGAAAACTTCATCCGCGTCTACCAAAAGATGCATGTGCATGCTTAAAACGCGTTTTCGCACAAATGCGTGCGCGGGTGCTAAAAAGAGTAGCATCGGCATGCTTAGCACGTCGTTTGGTAGAAATCCACGTGCGCGTTCTGCAAAAAGCACCATTTGCATGCACATCTTGTGGTTTTGCAGAAAACTTCATCCGCGTCTACCAAAAGATGCATGTGCATGCTTTAAAAACGCGTTTTTCGCACAAATGCGTGGCGCGGGTGCTAAAAAGAGCAGCATCGGCATGCTTAGCACGTCGTTTGGTAGAAATCCACGTGCGCGTTCTGCCAAAAGCACCATTTGCATGCACATCTTGTGGTTTTGCAGAAAACTTCATCCGCGTCTACCATAAGATGCATGTGCATGCTTAAAACGCGTTTTCGCACAAATCCGTGCGCGGGTGCTAAAAAGAGCAGCATCGGCATGCTTAGCACGTCGTGTGGTAGAAATCCACGTGCGCGTTCTGCAAAAAGCACCATTTGCATGCACATCTTGTGGTTTTGCAGAAAACTTCATCCGCGTCTACCAAAAGATGCACGTGCATGCTTAAAACGCGTTTTCGCACAAATGCGTGCGCGGGTGCTAAAAAGAGCAGCAACGGCATGCTTAGCACGTCGTTTGGTAGAAATCCACGAGCGCGTTCTGCAAAAAGCACCATTTGCATGCACATCTTGTGGTTTTGCAGAAAACTTCATCCGCGTCTACCAAAAGATGCATGTGCATGCTTAATACGCGTTTTCGCACAATGCGTGCGCGGGTGCTAAAAAGAGCAGCATCGGCATGCTTAGCACGTCGTTTGGTAGAAATCCACGTGCGCGTTTCTGCCAAAAGCACCATTTGCATGCACATCTTGTGGTTTTGCGGAAAACTTCATCCGCGTCTACCAAAAGATGCATGAGCATGCTTAAAACGCCGTTTTCGCACAAATCCGTGCGCGGGTGCTAAAAAGAGCAGCATCGGCATGCTTAGCACGTCGTTTGGTAGAAATCCACGTGCGCGTTCTGCAAAAAGCACCATTTGCATGACACATCTTGTGGTTTTGCAGAAAACTTCATCCGCGTCTACCAAAAGAATGCATGTGCATGCTTAAAACGCGTTTTCGCACAAATGCCTGCGCGGGTGCTAAAAAGAGCAGCATCGGCATGCTTAGCACGTCGTTTGGTAGAAATCCACGTGCGCGTTCTGCAAAAAGCACCATTTGCATGCACATCTTGTGGTTTTGCAGAAAACTTCATCCGCGTCTACCAAAAGATGCATGTGCATGCTTAAAACGCGTTTTCGCACAAATGCGTGCGCGGGTGCTAAAATAGCAGCATCGGCATGCTTAGCACGTCGTTTGGTAGAAATCCACGTGCGCGTTCTGCAAAAAGCACCATTTGCATGCACATCTTGTGGTTTTGCAGAAAACTTCATCCGCGTCTACCAAAAGATGCATGTGCATGCTTAAACCGCGTTTTCGCACAAATGCGTGCGCGGGTGCTAAAAAGAGCAGCATCGGCATGCTTAGCACGTCGTTTGGTAGAAATCCACGAGCGCGTTCTGCAAAAAAGCACCATTTGCATGCACATCTTGTGGTTTTGCAGAAAACTTCATCCGCGTCTACCAAAAGATGCATGTGCATGCTTTAAAACGCGTTTTCGCACAAATCCGTGCGCGGGTGCTAAAAAGAGCAGCATCGGCATGCTTAGCACGTCGTTTGGTAGAAATCCACGTGCGCGTTCTGCAAAAAGCACCATTTGCATGCACATCTTGTGGTTTTGCAGAAAACTTCATCCGCGTCTACCAAAAGATGCATGTGCATGCTTAAAACGCGTTTTTCGCACAAATGCGTGCGCGGGTGCTAAAATAGCAGCATCGCATGCTTAGCACGTCGTTTGGTAGAAATCACGTGCGCGTTCTGCAAAAAGCACCATTTGCATGCACATCTTGTGGTTTTGCAGAAAACTTCATCCGCGTCTACCAAAAGATGCATGTGCATGCTTAAAACGCGTTTTCGCACAATGCGTGGCGCGGGTGCTAAAATAGCAGCATCGGCATGCTTAGCACGTCGTTTGGTAGAAATCCACGTGCGCGTTCTGCAAAAAGCACCATTTGCATGCACATCTTGTGGTTTTGCAGAAAACTTCATCCGCGGCTACCAAAAGATGCATGTGCATGCTTAAAACGCGTTTTCGCACAAATCCGTGCGCGGGTGCTAAAAAGAGCAGCATCGGCATGCTTAGCACGTCGTTTGGTAGAAATCCACGTGCGCGTTCTGCAAAAAAGCACCATTTGCATGCACATCTTGTGGTTTTGCAGAAAACTTCATCCGCGTCCTACCAAAAGATGCATGTGCATGCTTAAAACGCGTTTTCGCACAAATGCGTGCGCGGGTGCTAAAAAGAGCAGCATCGGCATGCTTAGCACGTCGTTTGGTAGAAATCCACGAGCGCGTTCTGCAAAAAGCACCATTTGCATGCACATCTTGTGGTTTTGCAGAAAACTTCATCCGCGTCTACCAAAAGATGCTGTGCATGCTTAAAACGCGTTTTCGCACAAATCCGTGCGCGGGTGCTAAAAAGAGCAGCATCGGCATGCTTAGCACGTCGTTTGGTAGAAATCCACGTGCGCGTTCCTGCAAAAAGCACCATTTGCATGCACATCTTGTGGTTTTGCAGAAAACTTCATCCGCGTCTACCAAAAGATGCATGTGCATGCTTACAAACGCGTTTTCGCACAAATGCGTGCGTGGGTGCTAAAAATAGCAGCATCGGCATGCTTAGCGCGTCGTTTGGTAGAAATCCACGTGCGCGTTCTGCAAAAAGCACCATTTGCATGCACATCTTGTGGTTTTGCAGAAAACTTCATCCGCGTCTACCAAAGATGCATGTGCATGCTTAAAACGCGTTTTTCGCACAAATGCGTGCGCGGGTGCTAAAAAGAGCAGCATCGGCATGCTTAGCACGTTGTTTGGTAGAAATCCACGTGCGCGTTCTGCAAAAAGCAACATTTGCATGCACATCTTGTGGTTTTGCAGAAAACTTCATCCGCGTCTACCAAAAGATACATGTGCATGCTTAAAACGCGTTTTGGCACAAATGCGTGCGCGGGTGCTAAAAAGAGCAGCATCGGCATGCTTAGCACGTCGTTTGGTAGAAATCCACGTGCGCGTTCTGCAAAAAGCACCATTTGCATGCACATCTTGTGGTTTTGCAGAAAACTTCATCCGCGTCTACCAAAAGATTCATGTGCATGCTTAAAACGCGTTTTCGCACAAATGCGTGCGCGGGTGCTAAAACATAGCAGCATCGGCATGCTTAGCACGTCGTTTGGTAGAAATCCACGTGCGCGTTCTGCAAAAAGCACCATTTGCATGCACATCTTGTGGTTTTGCAGAAAACTTCATCCGCGTCTACCAAAAGATGCATGTGCATGCTTAAAACGCGTTTTCGCACAAATGCGTGCGCGGGTGCTAAAAAGAGCAGCATCGGCATGCTTAGCACGTCGTTTGGTAGAAAATCCACGTGCGCGTTCTGCAAAAAGCACCATTTGCATGCACATCTTGTGGTTTTGCAGAAAACTTCATCCGCGTCTACCAAAAGATGCATGTGCATGCTTAAAACGCGTTTTCGCACAAATGCGTGCGCGGGTGCTAAAATAGCAGCATCGGCATGCTTAGCACGTCGTTTGGTAGAAATCCACGTGCGCGTTCTGCAAAAAGCACCATTTGCATGCACATCTTGTGGTTTTGCAGAAAACTTCATCCGCGTCTACCAAAAGATGCATGTGCATGCTTAAAACGCGTTTTCGCACAAATGCGTGCGCGGGTGCCTAAAAATAGCAGCATCGGCATGCTTAGCACGTCGTTTGGTAGAAATCCACGTGCGCGTTCTGCAAAAAGCACCATTTGCATGCACATCTTGTGGTTTTGCAGAAAACTTCATCCGCGTCTACCAAAAGATGCATGTGCATGCTTAAAACGCGTTTTCGCACAAATGCGTGCGCGGGTGCTAAAAAGAGCAGCATCGGCATGCTTAGCACGTCGTTTGGTAGAAATCCACGTGCGCGTTCTGCCAAAAGCACCATTTGCATGCACATCTTGTGGTTTTGCAGAAAACTTCATCCGCGTCTACCAAAAGATGCATGTGCATGCATAAAAAGCGTTTTCGCACAAATCCGTGCGCGGGTGCTAAAAAGAGCAGCATCGGCATGCTTAGCGCGTCGTTTGGTAGAAATCCACGTGCGCGTTCTGCAAAAAGCACCATTTGCATGCACATCTTGTGGTTTTGCAGAAAACTTCATCCGCGTCTACCAAAAGATGCATGTGCATGCTTAAAACGCGTTTTCGCACAAATGCGTGCGCGGGTGCTAAAAAGAGCAGCATCGGCATGCTTAGCACGTTGTTTGGTAGAAATCCACGTGCGCGTTCTGCAAAAAGCACCATTTGCATGCACATCTTGTGGTTTTGCAGAAAACTTCATCCGCGTCTACCAAAGATGCATGTGCATGCTTTAAAACGCGTTTTCGCACAAATGCGTGCGCGGGTGCTAAAAAGAGCAGCATCGGCATGCTTAGCACGTCGTTTGGTAGAAATCCACGTGCGCGTTCTGCAAAAAGCACCATTTGCATGCACATCTTGTGGTTTTGCAGAAAACTTCATCCGCGTCTACCAAAAGATGCATGTGCATGCTTAAAACGCGTTTTCGCACAAATGCGTGCGCGGGTGCTAAAAATAGCAGCATCGGCATGCTTAGCACGTCGTTTGGTAGAAATCCACGTGCGCGTTCTGCAAAAAGCACCATTTGCATGCACATCTTGTGGTTTTGCAGAAAACTTCATCCGCGTCTACCAAAAGATGCATGTGCATGCTTAAAACGCGTTTTCGCACAAATGCGTGCGCGGGTGCTAAAAAGAGCAGCATCGGCATGCTTAGCACGTCGTTTGGTAGAAATCTACGTGCGCGTTCTGCCAAAAGCACCATTTGCATGCACATCTTGTGGTTTCGCAGAAAACTTCATCCGCGTCTACCAAAAGATGCATGTGCATGCTTAAAACGCGTTTTCGCACAAATCCGTGCGCGGGGTGCTAAAAAGAGCAGCATCGGCATGCTTAGCACGTCGTTTGGTAGAAATCCACGTGCGCGTTCTGCAAAAAGCACCATTTGCATGCACATCTTGTGGTTTTGCAGAAAACTTCATCCGCGTCTATCAAAAGATGCATGTGCATGCTTAAAACGCGTTTTCGCACAAATGCCTGCGCGGGTGCTAAAAAGAGCAGCATCGGCATGCTTAGCACGTCGTTTGGTAGAAATCCACGTGCGCGTTCTGCCAAAAGCACCATTTGCATGCACATCTTGTGGTTTTGCAGAAAACTTCATCCGCGTCTACCAAAAGATGCATGTGCATGCTTAAAACGCGTTTCCGCACAAAATCCGTGCGCGGGTGCTAAAAAGAGCAGCATCGGCAAGCTTAGCACGTCGTTTGGTAGAAATCCACGTGCGCGTTCTGCAAAAAGCACCATTTGCATGCACATCTTGTGGTTTTGCAGAAAACTTCATCCGCGTCTACCAAAAGATGCATGTGCATGCTTAAAACGCGTTTTCGCACAAATGCGTGCGCGGGTGCTAAAAATAGCAGCATCGGCATGCTTAGCACGTCGTTTCGTAGAAATTCACGTGCGCGTTCTGCAAAAAGCACCATTTGCATGCACATCTTGTGGTTTTGCAGAAAACTTCATCCGCGTCTACCAAAAGATGCATGTGCATGCTTAAAACGCGTTTTCGCACAAATGCGTGCGCGGGTGCTAAAAAGAGCAGCATCGGCATGCTTAGCACGTCGTTTGATAGAAATCCACGTGCGCGTTCTGCCAAAAGCACCATTTGCATGCACATCTTGTGGTTTTGCAGAAAACTTCATCCGCGTCTACCAAAAGATGCATGTGCATGCATAAAACGCGTTTTCGCACAAATCCGTGCGCGGGTGCTAAAAAGAGCAGCATCGGCATGCTTAGCGCGTCGTTTGGTAGAAATCCACGTGCGCGTTCTGCAAAAAGCACCATTTGCATGCACATCTTGTGGTTTTGCAGAAAACTTCATCCGCGTCTACCAAAAGATGCATGTGCATGCTTAAAACGCGTTTTCGCACAAATGCGTGCGCGGGTGCTAAAAAGAGCAGCATCGGCATGCTTAGCACGTTGTTTGGTAGAAATCCACGTGCGCGTTCTGCAAAAAGCAACATTTGCATGCACATCTTGTGGTTTTGCAGAAAACTTCATCCGCGTCTACCAAAAGATACATGTGCATGCTTAAAACGCGTTTTGGCACAAATGCGTGCGCGGGTGCTAAAAAGAGCAGCATCGGCATGCTTAGCACGTCGTTTGGTAGAAATCCACGTGCGCGTTCTGCAAAAAGCACCATTTGCATGCACATCTTGTGGGTTTTGCAGAAAACTTCATCCGCGTCTACCAAAAGATTCATGTGCATGCTTAAAACGCGTTTTCGCACAAATGCGTGCGCGGGTGCTAAAAATAGCAGCATCGGCATGCTTAGCACGTCGTTTGGTAGAAATCCACGTGCGCGTTCTGCAAAAAGCACCATTTGCATGCACATCTTGTGGTTTTGCAGAAAACTTCATCCGCGTCTACCAAAAGATGCATGTGCATGCTTAAAACGCGTTTTCGCACAAATGCGTGCGCGGGTGCTAAAAAGAGCAGCATCGGCATGCTTAGCACGTCGTTTGGTAGAAATCCACGTGCGCGTTCTGCAAAAAGCACCATTTGCATGCACATCTTGTGGTTTTGCAGAAAACTTCATCCGCGTCTACCAAAAGATGCATGTGCATGCTTAAAACGCGTTTTCGCACAAATGCGTGCGCGGGTGCTAAAAATAGCAGCATCGGCATGCTTAGCACGTCGTTTGGTAGAAATCCACGTGCGCGTTCTGCAAAAAGCACCATTTGCATGCACATCTTGTGGTTTTTGCAGAAAACTTCATCCGCGTCTACCAAAAGATGCATGTGCATGCTAAAACGCGTTTTCGCACAAATGCGTGCGCGGGTGCTAAAAATAGCAGCATCGGCATGCTTAGCACGTCGTTTGGTAGAAATCCACGTGCGCGTTCTGCAAAAAGCACCATTTGCATGCACATCTTGTGGTTTTGCAGAAAACTTCATCCGCGTCTACCAAAAGATGCATGTGCATGCTTAAAACGCGTTTTCGCACAAATGCGTGCGCGGGTGCTAAAAAGAGCAGCATCGGCATGCTTAGCACGTCGTTTGGTAGAAATCCACGTGCGCGTTCTGCCAAAAGCACCATTTGCATGCACATCTTGTGGTTTTGCAGAAAACTTCATCCGCGTCTACCAAAAGATGCATGTGCATGCATAAAAAGCGTTTTCGCACAAATCCGTGCGCGGGTGCTAAAAAGAGCAGCATCGGCATGCTTAGCGCGTCGTTTGGTAGAAATCCACGTGCGCGTTCTGCAAAAAGCACCATTTGCATGCACATCTTGTGGTTTTGCAGAAAACTTCATCCGCGTCTACCAAAAGATGCATGTGCATGCTTAAAACGCGTTTTCGCACAAATGCGTGCGCGGGTGCTAAAAAGAGCAGCATCGGCATGCTTAGCACGTTGTTTGGTAGAAATCCACGTGCGCGTTCTGCAAAAAGCACCATTTGCATGCACATCTTGTGGTTTTGCAGAAAACTTCATCCGCGTCTACCAAAAGATGCATGTGCATGCTTAAAACGCGTTTTCGCACAAATGCGTGCGCGGGTGCTAAAAAGAGCAGCATCGGCATGCTTAGCACGTCGTTTGGTAGAAATCCACGTGCGCGTTCTGCAAAAAGCACCATTTGCATGCACATCTTGTGGTTTTGCAGAAAACTTCATCCGCGTCTACCAAAAGATGCATGTGCATGCTTAAAACGCGTTTTCGCACAAATGCGTGCGCGGGTGCTAAAAATAGCAGCATCGGCATGCTTAGCACGTCGTTTGGTAGAAATCCACGTGCGCGTTCTGCAAAAAGCACCATTTGCATGCACATCTTGTGGTTTTGCAGAAAACTTCATCCGCGTCTACCAAAAGATGCATGTGCATGCTTAAAACGCGTTTTCCGCCACAAATGCGTGCGCGGGTGCTAAAAAGAGCAGCATCGGCATGCTTAGCACGTCGTTTGGTAGAAATCTACGTGCGCGTTCTGCCAAAAGCACCATTTGCATGCACATCTTGTGGTTTCGCAGAAAACTTCATCCGCGTCTACCAAAAGATGCATGTGCATGCTTAAAACGCGTTTTTCGCACAAATCCGTGCGCGGGTGCTAAAAAGAGCAGCATCGGCATGCTTAGCACGTCGTTTGGTAGAAATCCACGTGCGCGTTCTGCAAAAAGCACCATTTGCATGCACATCTTGTGGTTTTGCAGAAAACTTCATCCGCGTCTATCAAAAGATGCATGTGCATGCTTAAACGCGTTTTCGCACAAATGCCTGCGCGGGTGCTAAAAAGAGCAGCATCGGCATGCTTAGCACGTCGTTTGGTAGAAATCCACGTGCGCGTTCTGCCAAAAGCACCATTTGCATGCACATCTTGTGGTTTTGCAGAAAACTTCATCCGCGTCCTACCAAAAGATGCATGTGCATGCTTAAAACGCGTTTCCGCACAAATCCGTGCGCGGGTGCTAAAAAGAGCAGCATCGGCAAGCTTAGCACGTCGTTTGGTAGAAATCCACGTGCGCGTTCTGCAAAAAGCACCATTTGCATGCACATCTTGTGGTTTTGCAGAAAACTTCATCCGCGTCTACCAAAGATGCATGTGCATGCTTAAAACGCGTTTTCGCACAAATGCGTGCGCGGGTGCTAAAAATAGCAGCATCGGCATGCTTAGCACGTCGTTTCGTAGAAATTCACGTGCGCGTTCTGCAAAAAGCACCATTTGCATGCACATCTTGTGGTTTTGCAGAAAACTTCATCCGCGTCTACCAAAAGATGCATGTGCATGCTTAAAACGCGTTTTCGCACAAATGCGTGCGCGGGTGCTAAAAAGAGCAGCATCGGCATGCTTAGCACGTCGTTTGATAGAAATCCACGTGCGCGTTCTGCCAAAAGCACCATTTGCATGCACATCTTGTGGTTTTGCAGAAAACTTCATCCGCGTCTACCAAAAGATGCATGTGCATGCATAAAACGCGTTTTCGCACAAATCCGTGCGCGGGTGCTAAAAAGAGCAGCATCGGCATGCTTAGCGCGTCGTTTGGTAGAAATCCACGTGCGCGTTCTGCAAAAAGCACCATTTGCATGCACATCTTGTGGTTTTGCAGAAAACTTCATCCGCGTCTACCAAAAGATGCATGTGCATGCTTAAAACGCGTTTTCGCACAAATGCGTGCGCGGGTGCTAAAAAGAGCAGCATCGGCATGCTTAGCACGTTGTTTGGTAGAAATCCACGTGCGCGTTCTGCAAAAAGCAACATTTGCATGCACATCTTGTGGTTTTGCAGAAAACTTCATCCGCGTCTACCAAAAGATACATGTGCATGCTTAAAACGCGTTTTGGCACAAATGCGTGCGCGGGTGCTAAAAAGAGCAGCATCGGCATGCTTAGCACGTCGTTTGGTAGAAATCCACGTGCGCGTTCTGCAAAAAGCACCATTTGCATGCACATCTTGTGGTTTTGCAGAAAACTTCATCCGCGTCTACCAAAAGATTCATGTGCATGCTTAAAACGCGTTTTCGCACAAATGCGTGCGCGGGTGCTAAAAATAGCAGCATCGGCATGCTTAGCACGTCGTTTGGTAGAAATCCACGTGCGCGTTCTGCAAAAAGCACCATTTGCATGCACATCTTGTGGTTTTGCAGAAAACTTCATCCGCGTCTACCAAAAGATGCATGTGCATGCTTAAAACGCGTTTTCGCACAAATGCGTGCGCGGGTGCTAAAAAGAGCAGCATCGGCATGCTTAGCACGTCGTTTGGTAGAAATCTACGTGCGCGTTCTGCCAAAAGCACCATTTGCATGCACATCTTGTGGTTTCGCAGAAAACTTCATCCGCGTCTACCAAAAGATGCATGTGCATGCTTAAAACGCGTTTTCGCACAAATCCGTGCGCGGGTGCTAAAAAGAGCAGCATCGGCATGCTTAGCACGTCGTTTGGTAGAAATCCACGTGCGCGTTCTGCAAAACAGCACCATTTGCATGCACATCTTGTGGCTTTTGCAGAACGCGCACGTGGATTTCTACCAAACGACGTGCTAAGCATGCCGATGCTGCTCTTTTTAGCACCCGCGCACGGATTTGTGCGAAAACGCGTTTTAAGCATGCACATGCATCTTTTGGTAGACGCGGATGAAGTTTTCTGCGAAACCACAAGATGTGCATGCAAATGGTGCTTTTGGCAGAACGCGCACGTAGATTTCTACCAAACGACGTGCTAAGCATGCCGATGCTGCTCTTTTTAGCACCCGCGCACGCATTTGTGCGAAAACGCGTTTTAAGCATGCACATGCATCTTTTGGTAGACGCGGATGAAGTTTTCTGCAAAACCACAAGATGTGCATGCAAATGGTGCTTTTTGCAGAACGCGCACGTGGATTTCTACCAAACGACGTGCTAAGCATGCCGATGCTGCTATTTTTAGCACCCGCGCACGCATTTGTGCGAAAACGCGTTTTAAGCATGCACATGAATCTTTTGGTAGACGCGGATGAAGTTTTCTGCAAAACCACAAGATGTGCATGCAAATGGTGCTTTTTGCAGAACGCGCACGTGGATTTCTACCAAACGACGTGCTAAGCATGCCGATGCTGCTCTTTTTAGCACCCGCGCACGCATTTGTGCCAAAACGCGTTTTAAGCATGCACATGTATCTTTTGGTAGACGCGGATGAAGTTTTCTGCAAAACCACAAGATGTGCATGCAAATGTTGCTTTTTGCAGAACGCGCACGTGGATTTCTACCAACAACGTGCTAAGCATGCCGATGCTGCTCTTTTTAGCACCCGCGCACGCATTTGTGCGAAAACGCGTTTTTAAGCATGCACATGCATCTTTTGGTAGACGCGGATGAAGTTTTCTGCAAAACCACAAGATGTGCATGCAAATGGTGCTTTTTGCAGAACGCGCACGTGGATTTCTACCAAACGACGCGCTAAGCATGCGATGCTGCTCTTTTTAGCACCCGCGCACGGATTTGTGCGAAAACGCGTTTTATGCATGCACATGCATCTTTTGGTAGACGCGGATGAAGTTTTCTGCAAAACCACAAGATGTGCATGCAAATGGTGCTTTTGGCAGAACGCGCACGTGGATTTCTATCAAACGACGTGCTAAGCATGCCGATGCTGCTCTTTTAGCACCCGCGCACGCATTTTGTGCGAAAACGCGTTTTAAGCATGCACATGCATCTTTTGGTAGACGCGGATGAAGTTTTCTGCAAAACCACAAGATGTGCATGCAAATGGTGCTTTTTGCAGAACGCGCACGTGAATTTCTACGAAACGACGTGCTAAGCATGCCGATGCTGCTATTTTTAGCACCCGCGCACGCATTTGTGCGAAAACGCGTTTTAAGCATGCACATGCATCTTTTGGTAGACGCGGATGAAGTTTTCTGCAAAACCACAAGATGTGCATGCAAATGGTGCTTTTTGCAGAACGCGCACGTGGATTTCTACCAAACGACGTGCTAAGCTTGCCGATGCTGCTCTTTTTAGCACCCGCGCACGGATTTGTGCGGAAACGCGTTTTTAAGCATGCACATGCATCTTTTGGTAGACGCGGATGAAGTTTTCTGCAAAACCACAAGATGTGCATGCAAATGGTGCTTTTGGCAGAACGCGCACGTGGATTTCTACCAAACGACGTGCTAAGCATGCCGATGCTGCTCTTTTTAGCACCCGCGCAGGCATTTGTGCGAAAACGCGTTTTAAGCATGCACATGCATCTTTTGATAGACGCGGATGAAGTTTTCTGCAAAACCACAAGATGTGCATGCAAATGGTGCTTTTTGCAGAACGCGCACGTGGATTTCTACCAAACGACGTGCTAAGCATGCCGATGCTGCTCTTTTTAGCACCCGCGCACGGATTTGTGCGAAAACGCGTTTTAAGCATGCACATGCATCTTTTGGTAGACGCGGATGAAGTTTTCTGCGAAACCACAAGATGTGCATGCAAATGGTGCTTTTGGCAGAACGCGCACGTAGATTTCTACCAAACGACGTGCTAAGCATGCCGATGCTGCTCTTTTTAGCACCCGCGCACGCATTTGTGCGAAAACGCGTTTTAAGCATGCACATGCATCTTTTGGTAGACGCGGATGAAGTTTTCTGCAAAACCACAAGATGTGCATGCAAATGGTGCTTTTTGCAGAACGCGCACGTGGATTTCTACCAAACGACGTGCTAAGCATGCCGATGCTGCTATTTTTAGCACCCGCGCACGCATTTGTGCGAAAACGCGTTTTAAGCATGCACATGCATCTTTTGGTAGACGCGGATGAAGTTTTCTGCAAAACCACAAGATGTGCATGCAAATGGTGCTTTTTGCAGAACGCGCACGTGGATTTCTACCAAACGACGTGCTAAGCATGCCGATGCTGCTCTTTTTAGCACCCGCGCACGCATTTGTGCGAAAACGCGTTTTAAGCATGCACATGCATCTTTTGGTAGACGCGGATGAAGTTTTCTGCAAAACCACAAGATGTGCATGCAAATGGTGCTTTTTGCAGAACGCGCACGTGGATTTCTACCAAACAACGTGCTAAGCATGCCGATGCTGCTCTTTTTAGCACCCGCGCACGCATTTGTGCGAAAACGCGTTTTAAGCATGCACATGCATCTTTTGGTAGACGCGGATGAAGTTTTCTGCAAAACCACAAGATGTGCATGCAAATGGTGCTTTTTGCAGAACGCGCACGTGGATTTCTACCAAACGACGCGCTAAGCATGCCGATGCTGCTCTTTTTAGCACCCGCGCACGGATTTGTGCGAAAACGCTTTTTATGCATGCACATGCATCTTTTGGTAGACGCGGATGAAGTTTTCTGCAAAACCACAAGATGTGCATGCAAATGGTGCTTTTGGCAGAACGCGCACGTGGATTTCTACCAAACGACGTGCTAAGCATGCCGATGCTGCTCTTTTTAGCACCCGCGCACGCATTTGTGCGAAACGCGTTTTAAAGGCATGCACATGCATCTTTTGGTAGACGCGGATGAAGTTTTCTGCAAAACCACAAGATGTGCATGCAAATGGTGCTTTTTGCAGAACGCGCACGTGGATTTCTACCAAACGACGTGCTAAGCATGCCGATGCTGCTATTTTTAGCACCCGCGCACGCATTTGTGCGAAAACGCGTTTTAAGCATGCACATGCATCTTTTGGTAGACGCGGATGAAGTTTTCTGCAAACCACAAGATGTGCATGCAAATGGTGCTTTTTGCAGAACGCGCACGTGGATTTCTACCAAACGACGTGCTAAGCATGCCGATGCTGCTATTTTAGCACCCGCGCACGCATTTGTGCGAAAACGCGTTTTAAGCATGCACATGCATCTTTTGGTAGACGCGGATGAAGTTTTCTGCAAAACCACAAGATGTGCATGCAAATGGTGCTTTTTGCAGAACGCGCACGTGGATTTCTACCAAACGACGTGCTAAGCATGCCCGATGCTGCTCTTTTTAGCACCCGCGCACGCATTTGTGCGAAAACGCGTTTTAAGCATGCACATGCATCTTTTGGTAGACGCGGATGAAGTTTTCTGCAAAACCACAAGATGTGCATGCAAATGGTGCTTTTTGCAGAACGCGCACGTGGATTTCTACCAAACGACGTGCTAAGCATGCCGATGCTGCTATTTTTAGCACCCGCGCACGCATTTGTGCGAAAACGCGTTTTTAAGCATGCACATGAATCTTTTGGTAGACGCGGATGAAGTTTTCTGCAAAACCACAAGATGTGCATGCAAATGGTGCTTTTTGCAGAACGCGCACGTGGATTTCTACCAAACGACGTGCTAAGCATGCCGATGCTGCTCTTTTTAGCACCCGCGCACGCATTTGTGCCAAAACGCGTTTTAAGCATGCACATGTATCTTTGGTAGACGCGGATGAAGTTTTCTGCAAAACCACAAGATGTGCATGCAAATGTTGCTTTTTGCAGAACGCGCACGTGGATTTCTACCAAACAACGTGCTAAGCATGCCGATGCTGCTCTTTTTAGCACCCGCGCACGCATTTGTGCGAAAACGCGTTTTAAGCATGCACATGCATCTTTTGGTAGACGCGGATGAAGTTTTCTGCAAAACCACAAGATGTGCATGCAAATGGTGCTTTTTGCAGAACGCGCACGTGGATTTCTACCAAACGACGCGCTAAGCATGCCGATGCTGCTCTTTTTAGCACCCGCGCACGGATTTGTGCGAAAACGCGTTTTATGCATGCACATGCATCTTTTGGTAGACGCGGATGAAGTTTTCTGCAAAACCACAAGATGTGCATGCAAATGGTGCTTTTGGCAGAACGCGCACGTGGATTTCTATCAAACGACGTGCTAAGCATGCCGATGCTGCTCTTTTTAGCACCCGCGCACGCATTTGTGCGAAAACGCGTTTTAAGCATGCACATGCATCTTTTGGTAGACGCGGATGAAGTTTTCTGCAAAACCACAAGATGTGCATGCAAATGGTGCTTTTTGCAGAACGCGCACGTGAATTTCTACGAAACGACGTGCTAAGCATGCCGATGCTGCTATTTTTAGCACCCGCGCACGCATTTGTGCGAAAACGCGTTTTAAGCATGCACATGCATCTTTTGGTAGACGCGCGATGAAGTTTTCTGCAAAACCACAAGATGTGCATGCAAATGGTGCTTTTTGCAGAACGCGCACGTGGATTTCTACCAAACGACGTGCTAAGCTTGCCGATGCTGCTCTTTTTAGCACCCCGCGCACGGATTTGTGCGGAAACGCGTTTTTAAGCATGCACATGCATCTTTTGGTAGACGCGGATGAAGTTTTCTGCAAAACCACAAGATGTGCATGCAAATGGTGCTTTTGGCAGAACGCGCACGTGGATTTCTACCAAACGACGTGCTAAGCATGCCGATGCTGCTCTTTTTAGCACCCGCGCAGGCATTTGTGCGAAAACGCGTTTTAAGCATGCACATGCATCTTTTGATAGACGCGGGATGAAGTTTTCTGCAAAACCACAAGATGTGCATGCAAATGGTGCTTTTTGCAGAACGCGCACGTGGATTTCTACCAAACGACGTGCTAAGCATGCCGATGCTGCTCTTTTTAGCACCCGCGCACGGATTTGTGCGAAAACGCGTTTTAAGCATGCACATGCATCTTTTGGTAGACGCGGATGAAGTTTTCTGCGAAACCACAAGATGTGCATGCAAATGGTGCTTTTGGCAGAACGCGCACGTAGATTTCTACCAAACGACGTGCTAAGCATGCCGATGCTGCTCTTTTTAGCACCGCGCACGCATTTGTGCGAAAACGCGTTTTAAGCATGCACATGCATCTTTTGGTAGACGCGGATGAAGTTTTCTGCAAAACCACAAGATGTGCATGCAAATGGTGCTTTTTGCAGAACGCGCACGTGGATTTCTACCAAACGACGTGCTAAGCATGCCGATGCTGCTATTTTTAGCACCCGCGCACGCATTTGTGCGAAAACGCGTTTTAAGCATGCACATGCATCTTTTGGTAGACGCGGATGAAGTTTTCTGCAAAACCACAAGATGTGCATGCAAATGGTGCTTTTTGCAGAACGCGCACGTGGATTTCTACCAAACGACGTGCTAAGCATGCCGATGCTGCTCTTTTTAGCACCCGCGCACGCATTTGTGCGAAAACGCGTTTTAAGCATGCACATGCATCTTTTGGTAGACGCGGATGAAGTTTTCTGCAAAACCACAAGATGTGCATGCAAATGGTGCTTTTTGCAGAACGCGCACGTGGATTTTCTACCAAACAACGTGCTAAGCATGCCGATGCTGCTCTTTTTAGCACCCGCGCACGCATTTGTGCGAAAACGCGTTTTAAGCATGCACATGCATCTTTTGGTAGACGCGGATGAAGTTTTCTGCAAAACCACAAGATGTGCATGCAAATGGTGCTTTTTGCAGAACGCGCACGTGGATTTCTACCAAACGACGCGCTAAGCATGCCGATGCTGCTCTTTTTAGCACCCGCGCACGGATTTGTGCGAAAACGCTTTTTATGCATGCACATGCATCTTTTGGTAGACGCGGATGAAGTTTTCTGCAAAACCACAAGATGTGCATGCAAATGGTGCTTTTGGCAGAACGCGCACGTGGATTTCTACCAAACGACGTGCTAAGCATGCCGATGCTGCTCTTTTTAGCACCCGCGCACGCATTTGTGCGAAAACGCGTTTTAAGCATGCACATGCATCTTTTGGTAGACGCGGATGAAGTTTTCTGCAAAACCACAAGATGTGCATGCAAATGGTGCTTTTTGCAGAACGCGCACGTGGATTTCTACCAAACGACGTGCTAAGCATGCCGATGCTGCTATTTTTAGCACCCGCGCACGCATTTGTGCGAAAACGCGTTTTAAGCATGCACATGCATCTTTTGGTAGACGCGGATGAAGTTTTCTGCAAAACCACAAGATGTGCATGCAAATGGTGCTTTTTGCAGAACGCGCACGTGGATTTCTACCAAACGACGTGCTAAGCATGCCGATGCTGCTATTTTTAGCACCCGCGCACGCATTTGTGCGAAAACGCGTTTTAAGCATGCACATGCATCTTTTGGTAGACGCGGATGAAGTTTTCTGCAAAACCACAAGATGTGCATGCAAATGGTGCTTTTTGCAGAACGCGCACGTGGATTTCTACCAAACGACGTGCTAAGCATGCCGATGCTGCTCTTTTTAGCACCCGCGCACGCATTTGTGCGAAAACGCGTTTTAAGCATGCACATGCATCTTTTGGTAGACGCGGATGAAGTTTTCTGCAAAACCACAAGATGTGCATGCAAATGGTGCTTTTTGCAGAACGCGCACGTGGATTTCTACCAAACGACGTGCTAAGCATGCCGATGCTGCTATTTTTAGCACCCGCGCACGCATTTGTGCGAAAACGCGTTTTAAGCATGCACATGAATCTTTTGGTAGACGCGGATGAAGTTTTCTGCAAAACCACAAGATGTGCATGCAAATGGTGCTTTTTGCAGAACGCGCACGTGGATTTCTACCAAACGACGTGCTAAGCATGCCGATGCTGCTCTTTTTAGCACCCGCGCACGCATTTGTGCCAAAACGCGTTTTAAGCATGCACATGTATCTTTTGGTAGACGCGGATGAAGTTTTCTGCAAAACCACAAGATGTGCATGCAAATGTTGCTTTTTGCAGAACGCGCACGTGGATTTCTACCAAACAACGTGCTAAGCATGCCGATGCTGCTCTTTTTAGCACCCGCGCACGCATTTGTGCGAAAACGCGTTTTAAGCATGCACATGCATCTTTTGGTAGACGCGGATGAAGTTTTCTGCAAAACCACAAGATGTGCATGCAAATGGTGCTTTTTGCAGAACGCGCACGTGGATTTCTACCAAACGACGCGCTAAGCATGCCGATGCTGCTATTTTTAGCACCCACGCACGCATTTGTGCGAAAACGCGTTTTAAGCATGCACATGCATCTTTTGGTAGACGCGGATGAAGTTTTCTGCAAAACCACAAGATGTGCATGCAAATGGTGCTTTTTGCAGAACGCGCACGTGGATTTCTACCAAACGACGTGCTAAGCATGCCGATGCTGCTCTTTTTAGCACCCGCGCACGGATTTGTGCGAAAACGCGTTTTAAGCATGCACATGCATCTTTTGGTAGACGCGGATGAAGTTTTCTGCAAAACCACAAGATGTGCATGCAAATGGTGCTTTTTGCAGAACGCGCTCGTGGATTTCTACCAAACGACGTGCTAAGCATGCCGATGCTGCTCTTTTTAGCACCCGCGCACGCATTTGTGCGGAAAACGCGTTTTAAGCATGCACATGCATCTTTTGGTAGACGCGGATGAAGTTTTCTGCAAAACCACAAGATGTGCATGCAAATGGTGCTTTTTTGCAGAACGCGCACGTGGATTTCTACCAAACGACGTGCTAAGCATGCCGATGCTGCTCTTTTTAGCACCCGCGCACGGATTTGTGCGAAAAACGCGTTTTAAGCATGCACATGCATCTTTGGTAGCCGCGGATGAAGTTTTCTGCAAAACCACAAGATGTGCATGCAAATGGTGCTTTTTGCAGAACGCGCACGTGGATTTCTACCAAACGACGTGCTAAGCATGCCGATGCTGCTATTTTTAGCACCCGCGCACGCATTTGTGCGAAAACGCGTTTTAAGCATGCACATGCATCTTTTGGTAGGACGCGGATGAAGTTTTCTGCAAAACCACAAGATGTGCATGCAAATGGTGCTTTTTGCAGAACGCGCACGTGGATTTCTACCAAACGACGTGCTAAGCATGCCGATGCTGCTATTTTTAGCACCCGCGCACGCATTTGTGCGAAAACGCGTTTTAAGCATGCACATGCATCTTTTGGTAGACGCGGATGAAGTTTTCTGCAAAACCACAAGATGTGCATGCAAATGGTGCTTTTTGCAGAACGCGCACGTGGATTTCTACCAAACGACGTGCTAAGCATGCCGATGCTGCTCTTTTTAGCACCCGCGCACGGATTTGTGCGAAAACGCGTTTTAAGCATGCACATGCATCTTTTGGTAGACGCGGATGAAGTTTTCTGCAAAACCACAAGATGTGCATGCAAATGGTGCTTTTTGCAGAACGCGCTCGTGGATTTCTACCAAACGACGTGCTAAGCATGCCGATGCTGCTCTTTTTAGCACCCGCGCACGCATTTGTGCGAAAACGCGTTTTAAGCATGCACATGCATCTTTTGGTAGACGCGGATGAAGTTTTCTGCAAAACCACAAGATGTGCATGCAAATGGTGCTTTTTGCAGAACGCGCACGTGGATTTCTACCAAACGACGTGCTAAGCATGCCGATGCTGCTATTTTTAGCACCCGCGCACGCATTTGTGCGAAAACGCGTTTTAAGCATGCACATGCATCTTTTGGTAGACGCGGATGAAGTTTTCTGCAAAACCACAAGATGTGCATGCAAATGGTGCTTTTTGCAGAACGCGCACGTGGATTTCTACCAAACGACGTGCTAAGCATGCCGATGCTGCTCTTTTTAGCACCCGCGCAGGCATTTGTGCGAAAACGCGTTTTAAGCATGCACATGCATCTTTTGGTAGACGCGGATGAAGTTTTCTGCAAAACCACAAGATGTGCATGCAAATGGTGCTTTTTTGCAGAACGCGCACGTGGATTTCTACCAAACGACGTGCTAAGCATGCCGATGCTGCTCTTTTTAGCACCCGCGCACGGATTTGTGCGAAAACGCGTTTTAAGCATGCACATGCATCTTTTGGTAGACGCGGATGAAGTTTTCCGCAAAACCACAAGATGTGCATGCAAATGGTGCTTTTGGCAGAACGCGCACGTGGATTTCTACCAAACGACGTGCTAAGCATGCCGATGCTGCTCTTTTAGCACCCGCGCACGCATTTGTGCGAAAACGCGTATTAAGCATGCACATGCATCTTTTGGTAGACGCGGATGAAGTTTTCTGCAAAACCACAAGATGTGCATGCAAATGGTGCTTTTTGCAGAACGCGCTCGTGGATTTCTACCAAACGACGTGCTAAGCATGCCGATGCTGCTCTTTTTAGCACCCGCGCACGCATTTGTGCGAAAACGCGTTTTAAGCATGCACGTGCATCTTTTGGTAGACGCGGATGAAGTTTTCTGCAAAACCACAAGATGTGCATGCAAATGGTGCTTTTTGCAGAACGCGCACGTGGATTTCTACCACACGACGTGCTAAGCATGCCGATGCTGCTCTTTTTAGCACCCGCGCACGGATTTGTGCGAAAACGCGTTTTAAGCATGCACATGCATCTTATGGTAGACGCGGATGAAGTTTTCTGCAAACCACAAGATGTGCATGCAAATGGTGCTTTTGGCAGAACGCGCACGTGGATTTCTACCAAACGACGTGCTAAGCATGCCGATGCTGCTCTTTTAGCACCCGCGCACGCATTTGTGCGAAAACGCGTTTTAAGCATGCACATGCATCTTTTGGTAGACGCGGATGAAGTTTTCTGCAAAACCACAAGATGTGCATGCAAATGGTGCTTTTTGCAGAACGCGCACGTGGATTTCTACCAAACGACGTGCTAAGCATGCCGATGCTACTCTTTTTAGCACCCGCGCACGCATTTGTGCGAAAACGCGTTTTAAGCATGCACATGCATCTTTTGGTAGACGCGGATGAAGTTTTCTGCAAAACCACAAGATTTGCATGCAAATGGTGCTTTTTGCAGAACGCGCACGTGGATTTCTACCAAACGATGTGCTAAGCTTGCCGATGCTGCTCTTTTTAGCACCCGCGCACGGATTTGTGCGAAAACGCGTTTTAAGCATGCACATGCATCTTTTGGTAGACGCGGATGAAGTTTTCTGCAAAACCACAAGATGTGCATGCAAATGGTGCTTTTGGCAGAACGCGCACGTGGATTTCTACCAAACGACGTGCTAAGCATGCCGATGCTGCTCTTTTTAGCACCCGCCGCACGCATTTGTGCGAAAACGCGTTTTAAGCATGCACATGCATCTTTTGGTAGACGCGGATGAAGTTTTCTGCAAAACCACAAGATGTGCATGCAAATGGTGCTTTTTGCAGAACGCGCACGTGGATTTCTACCAAACGACGTGCTAAGCATGCCGATGCTGCTCTTTTTAGCACCCGCGCACGGATTTGTGCGAAAATGCATTTTAAGCATGCACGTGCATCTTTTGGTAGACGCGGATGAAGTTTTCTGCAAAACCACAAGATGTGCATGCAAATGGTGCTTTTTGCAGAACGCGCACGTAGATTTCTACCAAACGACGTGCTAAGCATGCCGATGCTGCTCTTTTTAGCACCCGCGCACGCATTTGTGCGAAAACGCGTTTTAAGCATGCACATGCATCTTTTGGTAGACGCGGATGAAGTTTTCTGCAAAACCACAAGATGTGCATGCAAATGGTGCTTTTTGCAGAACGCGCACGTGGATTTCTACCAAACGACGTGCTAAGCATGCCGATGCTGCTATTTTTAGCACCCGCGCACGCATTTGTGCGAAAACGCGTTTTAAGCATGCACATGCATCTTTTGGTAGACGCGGATGAAGTTTTCTGCAAAACCACAAGATGTGCATGCAAATGGTGCTTTTTGCAGAACGCGCACGTGGATTTCTACCGAACGACGTGCTAAGCATGCCGATGCTGCTCTTTTTAGCACCCGCGCACGCATTTGTGCGAAAACGCGTTTTAAGCATGCACATGCATCTTTTGGTAGACGCGGATGAAGTTTTCTGCAAAACCACAAGATGTGCATGCAAATGGTGCTTTTTGCAGAACGCACACGTGAAGTTCTACCAAACAACGTGCTAAGCATGCCGATGCTGCTCTTTTTAGCACCCGCGCACGCATTTGTGCGAAAACGCGTTTTAAGCATGCACATGCATCTTTTGGTAGACGCGGATGAAGTTTTCTGCAAAACCACAAGATGTGCATGCAAATGGTGCTTTTTGCAGAACGCGCACGTGGATTTCTACCAAACGACGTGCTAAGCATGCCGATGCTGCTCTTTTTAGCACCCGCGCACGGTATTTGTGCGAAAACGCGTTTTAAGCATGCACATGCATCTTTTGGTAGACGCGGATGAAGTTTTCTGCAAAACCACAAGATGTGCATGCAAATGGTGCTTTTTGCAGAACGCGCTCGTGGATTTCTACCAAACGACGTGCTAAGCATGCCGATGCTGCTCTTTTTAGCACCCGCGCACGCATTTGTGCGAAAACGCGTTTTAAGCATGCACATGCATCTTTTGGTAGACGCGGATGAAGTTTTCTGCAAAACCACAAGATGTGCATGCAAATGGTGCTTTTTGCAGAACGCGCACGTGGATTTCTACCAAACGACGTGCTAAGCATGCCGATGCTGCTCTTTTTAGCACCCGCGCACGCATTTGTGCGAAAACGCGTTTTAAGCATGCACATGCATCTTTTGGTAGACGCGGATGAAGTTTTCTGCAAAACCACAAGATGTGCATGCAAATGGTGCTTTTTGCAGAACGCGCCTCGTGGATTTCTACCAAACGACGTGCTAAGCATGCCGATGCTGCTCTTTTTAGCACCCGCGCACGGATTTGTGCGAAAACGCGTTTTAAGCATGCACATGCATCTTTTGGTAGACGCGGATGAAGTTTTCTGCAAAACCACAAGATGTGCATGCAAATGGTGCTTTTGGCAGAACGCGCACGTGGATTTCTACCAAACGACGTGCTAAGCATGCCGATGCTGCTCTTTTTAGCACCCGCGCACGCATTTGTGCGAAAACGCGTTTTAAGCATGCACATGCATCTTTTGGTAGACGCGGATGAAGTTTTCTGCAAAACCACAAGATGTGCATGCAAATGGTGCTTTTTGCAGAACGCGCACGTGGATTTCTACCAAACGACGTGCTAAGCATGCCGATGCTGCTCTTTTTAGCACCCGCGCACGCATTTGTGCGAAAACGCATTTTAAGCATGCACATGCATCTTTTGGTAGACGCGGATGAAGGTTTCTGCAAAACCACAAGATGTGCATGCAAATGGTGCTTTTTGCAGAACGCGATCTGTCTCGCGTGTGCTACCAAACGACGTGCTAAGCTTGCCGATGCTGCTCTTTTTAGCACCCGCGCACGGATTGTGCGGAAAACGCGTTTTAAGCATGCACATGCATCTTTTGGTAGACGCGGATGAAGTTTTCTGCAAAACCACAAGATGTGCATGCAAATGGTGCTTTTGCAGAACGCGCACGTGGATTTCTACCAAACGACGTGCTAAGCATGCCGATGCTGCTCTTTTTAGCACCCGCGCACGCATTTGTGCGAAAACGCGTTTTAAGCATGCACATGCATCTTTTGATAGAGCCGGATGAAGTTTTCTGCAAAACCACAAGATGTGCATGCAAATGGTGCTTTTTGCAGAACGCGCACGTGGATTTCTACCAAACGACGTGCTAAGCATGCCGATGCTGCTCTTTTTAGCACCCGCGCACGGATTTGTGCGAAAACGCGTTTTAAGCATGCACATGCATCTTTTGGTAGACGCGGATGAAGTTTTTCTGCAAAACCCACAAGATGTGCATGCAAATGGTGCTTTTGGCAGAACGCGCACGTGGATTTCTACCAAACGACGTGCTAAGCATGCCGATGCTGCTCTTTTTAGCACCCGCGCACGCATTTGTGCGAAACGCGTTTTAAGCATGCACATGCATCTTTTGGTAGACGCGGATGAAGTTTTCTGCAAAACCACAAGATGTGCATGCAAATGGTGCTTTTTGCAGAACGCGCTCGTGGATTTCTACCAAACGACGTGCTAAGCATGCCGATGCTGCTCTTTTTAGCACCCGCGCACGCATTTGTGCGAAAACGCGTTTTAAGCCTGCACATGCATCTTTGGTAGACGCGGATGAAGTTTTCTGCAAAACCACAAGATGTGCATGCAAACGGTGCTTTTTGCAGAACGCGCACGTGGATTTCTACCAAACGACGTGCTAAGCATGCCGATGCTGCTCTTTTAGCACCCGCGCACGGATTTGTGCGAAACACGTTTTAAGCATGCACATGCATCTTTTGGTAGGCGCGGATGAAGTTTTCTGCAAAACCACAACATGTGCATGCAAATGGTGCTTTTTGCAGAACGCGAACGTGGATTTCTACCAAACGACGTGCTAAGCATGCCGATGCTGCTCTTTTTAGCACACGCGCACGGATTTGTGCGAAAACGCGTTTTAAGCATGCACATGCATCTTTTGGTAGAGGCGGATGAAGTTTACTGCAAAACCCACAAGATGTGCGTGCAAATGGTGCTTTTTGCAGAACGCGCACGTGGATTTCTACCAAACGACGTGCTAAGCATGCCGATGCTGCTCTTTTTAGCACCCGCGCACGCATTTGTGCGAAAACGCGTGTTAAGCATGCACATGCATCTTTTGGTAGACGCGGATGAAGTTTTCTGCAAAACCACAAGATGTGCATGCAAATGGTGCTTTTTGCAGAACGCGCTCGTGGATTTCTACCAAACGACGTGCTAAGCATGCCGATGCTGCTCTTTTTAGCACCCGAGCACGCATTTGTGCGAAAAACGCGTTTTAAGCATGCACATGCATCTTTTGGTAGACGCGGATGAAGTTTTCTGCAAAACCACAAGATGTGCATGCAAATGGTGCTTTTTGCAGAACGCGCACGTGGGATTTCTACCAAACGACGTGCTAAGCATGCCGATGCTGCTCTTTTTAGCACCCGCGCACGTATTTGTGCGAAAACGCGTTTTAAGCATGCACATGCATCTTTTGGTAGACGCGGATGAAGTTTTCTGCAAAACCACAAGATGTGCGTGCAAATGGTGCTTTTTGCAGAACGCGCACGTGGATTTCTACCAAACGACGTGCTAAGCATGCCGATGCTGCTCTTTTTAAGCACCCGCGCACGCATTTGTGCGAAAACGCGTGTTAAGCATGCACATGCATCTTTTGGTAGACGCGGATGAAGTTTTCTGCAAAAACCACAAGATGTGCATGCAAATGGTGCTTTTTGCAGAACGCGCTCGTGGATTTCTACCAAACGACGTGCTAAGCATGCCGATGCTGCTCTTTTTAGCACCCGAGCACGCATTTGTGCGAAAACGCGTTTTAAGCATGCACATGCATCTTTTGGTAGACGCGGATGAAGTTTTCTGCAAAACCACAAGATGTGCATGCAAATGGTGCTTTTTGCAGAACGCGCACGTGGATTTCTACCAAACGACGTGCTAAGCATGCCGATGCTGCTCTTTTTAGCACCCGCGCACGTATTTGTGCGAAAACGCGTTTTAAGCATGCACATGCATCTTTTTGGTAGGACGCGGATGAAGTTTTCTGCAAAACCACAAGATGTGCATGCAAATGGTGCTTTTGGCAGAACGCGCACGTGGATTTCTACCAAACGACGTGCTAAGCATGCCGATGCTGCTCTTTTTAGCACCCGCGCACGGATTTGTGCGAAAACGCGTTTTAAGCATGCACATGCATCTTTTGGAAGGCGCGGATGAAGTTTTCTGCAAACCACAAGATGTGCATGCAAATGGTGCTTTTTGCAGAGCTCGCACGTGGATTTCTACCAAACGACGTGCTAAGCATGCCGATGCTGCTCTTTTTAGCACCGCGCACGCATTGTGCGAAAACGCGTTTTAAGCATGCACATGCATCTTTGGTAGACGCGGATGAAGTTTTCTGCAAACCACAAGATGTGCATGCAAATGGTGCTTTTTGCAGAACGCGCACGTGGATTTCTACCAAACGACGTGCTAAGCTTGCCGATGCTGCTCTTTTTAGCACCCGCGCACAGATTTGTGCGGAAAACGCGTTTTAAGCATGCACATGCATCTTTTGGTAGACGCGGATGAAGTTTTCTGCAAAACCACAAGATGTGCATGCAAATGGTGCTTTTGGCAGAACGCGCACGTGGATTTCTACCAAACGACGTGCTAAGCATGCCGATGCTGCTCTTTTTAGCACCCGCGCACGGATTTGTGCGAAAACGCGTTTTAAGCATGCACATGCATCTTTTGGTAGACGCGGATGAAGTTTCTGCAAAACCACAACATGTGCATGCAAATGGTGCTTTTGGCAGAACGCGCACGTGGATTTCTACCAAACGACGTGCTAAGCATGCCGATGCTGCTCTTTTTAGCACCCGCGCACGCATTTGTGCGAAACGCGTTTTAAGCATGCACATGCATCTTTGGTAGACGCGGATGAAGTTTTCTGGCAAAACCACGAGATGTGCATGCAAATGGTGCTTTTTGCAGAACGCGCACGTGGATTTCTACCAAACGACGTGCTAAGCTTGCCGATGCTGCTCTTTTTAGCACCCGCGCACGGATTTGTGCGAAAACGCGTTTTAAGCATGCACATGCATCTTTTGGTAGACGCGGATGAAGTTTTCTGCAAAACCACAAGATGTGCATGCAAATGGTGCTTTTTGCAGAACGCGCACGTGGATTTATACCAAACGACGTGCTAAGCATGCCGATGCTGCTCTTTTTAGCACCCGCGCACCCATTTGTGCGAAAACGCGTTTTAAGCATGCACATGCATCTTTTGGTAGACGCGGATGAAGTTTTCTGCAAAACCACAAGATGTGCATGCAAATGGTGCCTTTTGCAGAACGCGCACGTGGATTTCTACCAAACGACGTGCTAAGCATGCCGATGCTGCTCTTTTTAGACCCCGCGCACGGATTTGTGCGAAAACGCGTTTTAAGCATGCACATGCATCTTTTGGTAGACGCGGATGAAGTTTTCTGCAAAACCACAACATGTGCATGCAAATGGTGCTTTTGGCAGAACGCGCACGTGGATTTCTACCAAACGACGTGCTAAGCATGCCGATGCTGCTCTTTTTAGCACCCGCGCACGCATTTGTGCGAAAACGCGTTTTAAGCATGCACATGCATCTTTTGGTAGACGCGGATGAAGTTTTCTGCAAAACCACAAGATGTGCATGCAAATGGTGCTTTTTGCAGAACGCGCACGTGGATTTCTACCAAACGACGTGCTAAGCTTGCCGATGCTGCTCTTTTTAGCACCCGCGCACGGATTTGTGCGAAAACGCGTTTTAAGCATGCACATGCATCTTTTGGTAGACGCGGATGAAGTTTTCTGCAAAACCACAAGATGTGCATGCAAATGGTGCTTTTGGCAGAACGCGCACGTGGATTTCTACCAAACGACGTGCTAAGCATGCCGATGCTGCTCTTTTTAGCACCCGCGCACGCATTTGTGCGAAAACGCGTTTTAAGCATGCACATGCATCTTTTGATAGACGCGGATGAAGTTTTCTGCAAAACCACAAGATGTGCATGCAAATGGTGCTTTTTGCAGAACGCGCACGTGGATTTCTACCAAACAACGTGCTAAGCATGCCGTTGCTGCTCTTTTTAGCACCCGCGCACGGATTTGTGCGAAAACGCGTTTTAAGCATGCACATGCATCTTTTGGTAGACGGGGATGTAGTTTTCTGCAAAACCACAAGATGTGCATCCAAATGGTGCTTTTGGCAGAACGCGCACGTAGATTTCTACCAAACGACGTGCTAAGCATGCCGATGCTGCTCTTTTTAGCACCCGCGCACGTATTTGTGCGAAAACGCGTTTTAAGCATGCACATGCATCTTTTGGTAGACGCGGATGAAGTTTTCTGCAAAACCACAAGATGTGCATGCAAATGGTGCTTTTGGCAGAACGCGCACGTGGATTTCTACCAAACGACGTGCTAAGCATGCCGATGCTGCTCTTTTTAGCACCCGCGCACGCATTTGTGCGAAAACGCGTTTTAAGCATGCACATGCATCTTTTGGTAGACGCGGATGAAGTTTTCTGCAAAACCACAAGATGTGCATGCAAATGGTGCTTTTTGCAGAACGCGCACGTGGATTTCTACCAAACGACGTGCTAAGCATGCCGATGCTGCTCTTTTTAGCACCCGCGCACGGATTTGTGCGAAAACGCGTTTTAAGCATGCACATGCATCTTTTGGAAGGCGCGGATGAAGTTTTCTGCAAAACCACAAGATGTGCATGCAAATGGTGCTTTTTGCAGAGCTCGCACGTGGATTTCTACCAAACGACGTGCTAAGCATGCCGATGCTGCTCTTTTTAGCACCCGCGCACGCATTTGTGCGAAAACGCGTTTTAAGCATGCACATGCTTCTTTTGGTAGACGCGGATGAAGTTTTCTGCAAAACCACAAGATGTGCATGCAAATGGTGCTTTTTGCAGAACGCGCACGTGGATTTCTACCAAACGACGTGCTAAGCTTGCCGATGCTGCTCTTTTTAGCACCCGCGCACAGATTTGTGCGAAAACGCGTTTTAAGCATGCACATGCATCTTTTGGTAGACGCGGATGAAGTTTTCTGCAAAACCACAAGATGTGCATGCAAATCGTGCTTTTGGCAGAACGCGCACGTGGATTTCTACCAAACGACGTGCTAAGCATGCCGATGCTGCTCTTTTTAGCACCCGCGCACGGATTTGTGCGAAAACGCGTTTTAAGCATGCACATGCATCTTTTGGTAGACGCGGATGAAGTTTTCTGCAAAACCACAACATGTGCATGCAAATGGTGCTTTTGGGAGAACGCGCACGTGGATTTCTACCAAACGACGTGCTAAGCATGCCGATGCTGCTCTTTTTAGCACCCGCGCACGCATTTGTGCGAAAACGCGTTTTAAGCATGCACATGCATCTTTTGGTAGACGCGGATGAAGTTTTCTGCAAAACCACGAGATGTGCATGCAAATGGTGCTTTTTGCAGAACGCGCACGTGGATTTCTACCAAACGACGTGCTAAGCTTGCCGATGCTGCTCTTTTTAGCACCCGCGCACGGATTTGTGCGAAAACGCGTTTTAAGCATGCACATGCATCTTTTGGTAGACGCGGATGAAGTTTTCTGCAAAACCACAAGATGTGCATGCAAATGGTGCTTTTTGCAGAACGCGCACGTGGATTTATACCAAACGACGTGCTAAGCATGCCGATGCTGCTCTTTTTAGCACCCGCGCACCCATTTGTGCGAAAACGCGTTTTAAGCATGCACATGCATCTTTTGGTAGACGCGGATGAAGTTTTCTGCAAAACCACAAGATGTGCATGCAAATGGTGCCTTTTGCAGAACGCGCACGTGGATTTCTACCAAACGACGTGCTAAGCATGCCGATGCTGCTCTTTTTAGCACCCGCGCACGGATTTGTGCGAAAACGCGTTTTAAGCATGCACATGCATCTTTTGGTAGACGCGGATGAAGTTTTCTGCAAAATCACAACATGTGCATGCAAATGGTGCTTTTGGCAGAACGCGCACGTGGATTTCTACCAAACGACGTGCTAAGCATGCCGATGCTGCTCTTTTTAGCACCCGCGCACGCATTTGTGCGAAAACGCGTTTTAAGCATGCACATGCATCTTTTGGTAGACGCGGATGAAGTTTTCTGCAAAACCACAAGATGTGCATGCAAATGGTGCTTTTTGCAGAACGCGCACGTGGATTTCTACCAAACGACGTGCTAAGCTTGCCGATGCTGCTCTTTTTAGCACCCGCGCACGGATTTGTGCGAAAACGCGTTTTAAGCATGCACATGCATCTTTTGGTAGACGCGGATGAAGTTTTCTGCAAAACCACAAGATGTGCATGCAAATGGTGCTTTTGGCAGAACGCGCACGTGGATTTCTACCAAACGACGTGCTAAGCATGCCGATGCTGCTCTATTTAGCACCCGCGCACGCATTTGTGCGAAAACGCGTTTTAAGCATGCACATGCATCTTTTGATAGACGCGGATGAAGTTTTCTGCAAAACCACAAGATGTGCATGCAAATGGTGCTTTTTGCAGAACGCGCACGTGGATTTCTACCAAACGACGTGCTAAGCATGCCGTTGCTGCTCTTTTTAGCACCCGCGCACGGATTTGTGCGAAAACGCGTTTTAAGCATGCACATGCATCTTTTGGTAGACGCGGATGTAGTTTTCTGCAAAACCACAAGATGTGCATGCAAATGGTGCTTTTTGCAGAACGCGCACGTGGATTTCTACCAAACGACGTGCTAAGCATGCCGATGCTGCTATTTTTAGCACCCGCGCACGCATTTGTGCGAAAACGCGTTTTAAGCATGCACATGCATCTTTTGGTAGACGCGGATGAAGTTTTCTGCAAAACCACAAGATGTGCATGCAAATGGTGCTTTTTGCAGAACGCGCACGTGGATTTCTACCAAACGACGTGCTAAGCATGCCGATGCTTCTCTTTTTAGCACCCGCGCACGGATTTGTGCGAAAACGCATTTTAAGCATGCACATGCATCTTTTGGTAGACGCGGATGAAGTTTTCTGCAAAACCACAAGATGTGCATGCAAATGGTGCTTTTTGCAGAACGCGCACGTGGATTTCTACCAAACAACGTGCTAAGCATGCCGATGCTGCTCTTTTTAGCACCCGCGCACGCATTTGTGCGAAAACGCGTTTTAAGCATGCACATGCATCTTTTGGTAGACGCGGATGAAGTTTTCTGCAAAACCACAATATGTGCATGCAAATGGTGCTTTTTGCAGAACGCGCACGTGGATTTCTACCAAACGACGTGCTAAGCATGCCGATGCTGCTCTTTTTAGCACCCGCGCACGGATTTGTGCGAAAACGCGTTTTAAGCATGCACATGCATCTTTTGGTAGACGCGGATGAAGTTTTCTGCAAAACCACAAGATGTGCATGCAAATGGTGCTTTTGGCAGAACGCGCACGTGGATTTCTACCAAACGACGTGCTAAGCATGCCGATGCTGCTCTTTTTAGCACCCGCGCACGCATTTGTGAGAAAACGCGTTTTAAGCATGCACATGCATCTTTTGGTAGACGCGGATGAAGTTTTCTGCAAAACCACAAGATGTGCATGCAAATGGTGCTTTTTGCAGAACGCGCTCGTGGATTTCTACCAAACGACGTGCTAAGCATGCCGATGCTGCTCTTTTTAGCACCCGCGCACGCATTTGTGCGAAAACGCGTTTTAAGCATGCACATGCATCATTTGGTAGACCCGGATGAATTTTTCTGCAAAACCACAAGATGTGCGTGCAAATGGTGCTTTTTGCAGAACGCGCACGTGGATTTCTACCAAACGACGTGCTAAGCATGCCGATGCTGCTCTTTTTAGCACCCGCGCACGCATTTGTGCGAAAACGCGTGTTAAGCATGCACATGCATCTTTTGGTAGACGCGGATGAAGTTTTCTGCAAAACCACAAGATGTGCATGCAAATGGTGCTTTTTGCAGAACGCGCTCGTGGATTTCTACCAAACGACGTGCTAAGCATGCCGATGCTGCTCTTTTTAGCACCCGAGCACGCATTTGTGCGAAAACGCGTTTTAAGCATGCACATGCATCTTTTGGTAGACGCGGATGAAGTTTTCTGCAAAACCACAAGATGTGCATGCAAATGGTGCTTTTTGCAGAACGCGCACGTGGATTTCTACCAAACGACGTGCTAAGCATGCCGATGCTGCTCTTTTTAGCACCCGCGCACGTATTTGTGCGAAAACGCGTTTTAAGCATGCACATGCATCTTTTGGTAGACGCGGATGAAGTTTTCTGCAAAACCACAAGATGTGCATGCAAATGGTGCTTTTGGCAGAACGCGCACGTGGATTTCTACCAAACGACGTGCTAAGCATGCCGATGCTGCTCTTTTTAGCACCCGCGCACGGATTTGTGCGAAAACGCGTTTTAAGCATGCACATGCATCTTTTGGAAGGCGCGGATGAAGTTTTCTGCAAAACCACAAGATGTGCATGCAAATGGTGCTTTTTGCAGAGCTCGCACGTGGATTTCTACCAAACGACGTGCTAAGCATGCCGATGCTGCTCTTTTTAGCACCCGCGCACGCATTTGTGCGAAAACGCGTTTTAAGCATGCACATGCATCTTTTGGTAGACGCGGATGAAGTTTTCTGCAAAACCACAAGATGTGCATGCAAATGGTGCTTTTTGCAGAACGCGCACGTGGATTTCTACCAAACGACGTGCTAAGCTTGCCGATGCTGCTCTTTTTAGCACCCGCGCACAGATTTGTGCGAAAACGCGTTTTAAGCATGCACATGCATCTTTTGGTAGACGCGGATGAAGTTTTCTGCAAAACCACAAGATGTGCATGCAAATGGTGCTTTTGGCAGAACGCGCACGTGGATTTCTACCAAACGACGTGCTAAGCATGCCGATGCTGCTCTTTTTAGCACCCGCGCACGGATTTGTGCGAAAACGCGTTTTAAGCATGCACATGCATCTTTTGGTAGACGCGGATGAAGTTTTCTGCAAAACCACAACATGTGCATGCAAATGGTGCTTTTGGCAGAACGCGCACGTGGATTTCTACCAAACGACGTGCTAAGCATGCCGATGCTGCTCTTTTTAGCACCCGCGCACGCATTTGTGCGAAAACGCGTTTTAAGCATGCACATGCATCTTTTGGTAGACGCGGATGAAGTTTTCTGCAAAACCACGAGATGTGCATGCAAATGGTGCTTTTTGCAGAACGCGCACGTGGATTTCTACCAAACGACGTGCTAAGCTTGCCGATGCTGCTCTTTTTAGCACCCGCGCACGGATTTGTGCGAAAACGCGTTTTAAGCATGCACATGCATCTTTTGGTAGACGCGGATGAAGTTTTCTGCAAAACCACAAGATGTGCATGCAAATGGTGCTTTTTGCAGAACGCGCACGTGGATTTATACCAAACGACGTGCTAAGCATGCCGATGCTGCTCTTTTTAGCACCCGCGCACCCATTTGTGCGAAAACGCGTTTTAAGCATGCACATGCATCTTTTGGTAGACGCGGATGAAGTTTTCTGCAAAACCACAAGATGTGCATGCAAATGGTGCCTTTTGCAGAACGCGCACGTGGATTTCTACCAAACGACGTGCTAAGCATGCCGATGCTGCTCTTTTTAGACCCCGCGCACGGATTTGTGCGAAAACGCGTTTTAAGCATGCACATGCATCTTTTGGTAGACGCGGATGAAGTTTTCTGCAAAACCACAACATGTGCATGCAAATGGTGCTTTTGGCAGAACGCGCACGTGGATTTCTACCAAATGACGTGCTAAGCATGCCGATGCTGCTCTTTTTAGCACCCGCGCACGCATTTGTGCGAAAACGCGTTTTAAGCATGCACATGCATCTTTTGGTAGACGCGGATGAAGTTTTCTGCAAAACCACAAGATGTGCATGCAAATGGTGCTTTTTGCAGAACGCGCACGTGGATTTCTACCAAACGACGTGCTAAGCTTGCCGATGCTGCTCTTTTTAGCACCCGCGCACGGATTTGTGCGAAAACGCGTTTTAAGCATGCACATGCATCTTTTGGTAGACGCGGATGAAGTTTTCTGCAAAACCACAAGATGTGCATGCAAATGGTGCTTTTGGCAGAACGCGCACGTGGATTTCTACCAAACGACGTGCTAAGCATGCCGATGCTGCTCTTTTTAGCACCCGCGCACGCATTTGTGCGAAAACGCGTTTTAAGCATGCACATGCATCTTTTGATAGACGCGGATGAAGTTTTCTGCAAAACCACAAGATGTGCATGCAAATGGTGCTTTTTGCAGAACGCGCACGTGGATTTCTACCAAACAACGTGCTAAGCATGCCGTTGCTGCTCTTTTTAGCACCCGCGCACGGATTTGTGCGAAAACGCGTTTTAAGCATGCACATGCATCTTTTGGTAGACGGGGATGTAGTTTTCTGCAAAACCACAAGATGTGCATCCAAATGGTGCTTTTGGCAGAACGCGCACGTAGATTTCTACCAAACGACGTGCTAAGCATGCCGATGCTGCTCTTTTTAGCACCCGCGCACGTATTTGTGCGAAAACGCGTTTTAAGCATGCACATGCATCTTTTGGTAGACGCGGATGAAGTTTTCTGCAAAACCACAAGATGTGCATGCAAATGGTGCTTTTGGCAGAACGCGCACGTGGATTTCTACCAAACGACGTGCTAAGCATGCCGATGCTGCTCTTTTTAGCACCCGCGCACGCATTTGTGCGAAAACGCGTTTTAAGCATGCACATGCATCTTTTGGTAGACGCGGATGAAGTTTTCTGCAAAACCACAAGATGTGCATGCAAATGGTGCTTTTTGCAGAACGCGCACGTGGATTTCTACCAAACGACGTGCTAAGCATGCCGATGCTGCTCTTTTTAGCACCCGCGCACGGATTTGTGCGAAAACGCGTTTTAAGCATGCACATGCATCTTTTGGAAGGCGCGGATAAAGTTTTCTGCAAAACCACAAGATGTGCATGCAAATGGTGCTTTTTGCAGAGCTCGCACGTGGATTTCTACCAAACGACGTGCTAAGCATGCCGATGCTGCTCTTTTTAGCACCCGCGCACGCATTTGTGCGAAAACGCGTTTTAAGCATGCACATGCATCTTTTGGTAGACGCGGATGAAGTTTTCTGCAAAACCACAAGATGTGCATGCAAATGGTGCTTTTTGCAGAACGCGCACGTGGATTTCTACCAAACGACGTGCTAAGCTTGCCGATGCTGCTCTTTTTAGCACCCGCGCACAGATTTGTGCGAAAACGCGTTTTAAGCATGCACATGCATCTTTTGGTAGACGCGGATGAAGTTTTCTGCAAAACCACAAGATGTGCATGCAAATCGTGCTTTTGGCAGAACGCGCACGTGGATTTCTACCAAACGACGTGCTAAGCATGCCGATGCTGCTCTTTTTAGCACCCGCGCACGGATTTGTGCGAAAACGCGTTTTAAGCATGCACATGCATCTTTTGGTAGACGCGGATGAAGTTTTCTGCAAAACCACAACATGTGCATGCAAATGGTGCTTTTGGCAGAACGCGCACGTGGATTTCTACCAAACGACGTGCTAAGCATGCCGATGCTGCTCTTTTTAGCACCCGCGCACGCATTTGTGCGAAAACGCGTTTTAAGCATGCACATGCATCTTTTGGTAGACGCGGATGAAGTTTTCTGCAAAACCACGAGATGTGCATGCAAATGGTGCTTTTTGCAGAACGCGCACGTGGATTTCTACCAAACGACGTGCTAAGCTTGCCGATGCTGCTCTTTTTAGCACCCGCGCACGGATTTGTGCGAAAACGCGTTTTAAGCATGCACATGCATCTTTTGGTAGACGCGGATGAAGTTTTCTGCAAAACCACAAGATGTGCATGCAAATGGTGCTTTTTGCAGAACGCGCACGTGGATTTATACCAAACGACGTGCTAAGCATGCCGATGCTGCTCTTTTTAGCACCCGCGCACCCATTTGTGCGAAAACGCGTTTTAAGCATGCACATGCATCTTTTGGTAGACGCGGATGAAGTTTTCTGCAAAACCACAAGATGTGCATGCAAATGGTGCCTTTTGCAGAACGCGCACGTGGATTTCTACCAAACGACGTGCTAAGCATGCCGATGCTGCTCTTTTTAGCACCCGCGCACGGATTTGTGCGAAAACGCGTTTTAAGCATGCACATGCATCTTTTGGTAGACGCGGATGAAGTTTTCTGCAAAATCACAACATGTGCATGCAAATGGTGCTTTTGGCAGAACGCGCACGTGGATTTCTACCAAACGACGTGCTAAGCATGCCGATGCTGCTCTTTTTAGCACCCGCGCACGCATTTGTGCGAAAACGCGTTTTAAGCATGCACATGCATCTTTTGGTACACGCGGATGAAGTTTTCTGCAAAACCACAAGATGTGCATGCAAATGGTGCTTTTTGCAGAACGCGCACGTGGATTTCTACCAAACGACGTGCTAAGCTTGCCGATGCTGCTCTTTTTAGCACCCGCGCACGGATTTGTGCGAAAACGCGTTTTAAGCATGCACATGCATCTTTTGGTAGACGCGGATGAAGTTTTCTGCAAAACCACAAGATGTGCATGCAAATGGTGCTTTTGGCAGAACGCGCACGTGGATTTCTACCAAACGACGTGCTAAGCATGCCGATGCTGCTCTATTTAGCACCCGCGCACGCATTTGTGCGAAAACGCGTTTTAAGCATGCACATGCATCTTTTGATAGACGCGGATGAAGTTTTCTGCAAAACCACAAGATGTGCATGCAAATGGTGCTTTTTGCAGAACGCGCACGTGGATTTCTACCAAACGACGTGCTAAGCATGCCGTTGCTGCTCTTTTTAGCACCCGCGCACGGATTTGTGCGAAAACGCGTTTTAAGCATGCACATGCATCTTTTGGTAGACGCGGATGTAGTTTTCTGCAAAACCACAAGATGTGCATGCAAATGGTGCTTTTGGCAGAACGCGCACGTAGATTTCTACCAAACGACGTGCTAAGCATGCCGATGCTGCTCTTTTTAGCACCCGCGCACGCATTTGTGCGAAAACGCGTTTGAAGCATGCACATGCATCTTTTGGTAGACGCGGATGAAGTTTTCTGCAAAACCACAAGATGTGCATGCAAATGGTGCTTTTTGCAGAACGCGCACGTGGATTTCTACCAAACGACGTGCTAAGCATGCCGATGCTGCTATTTTTAGCACCCGCGCACGCATTTGTGCGAAAACGCGTTTTAAGCATGCACATGCATCTTTTGGTAGACGCGGATGAAGTTTTCTGCAAAACCACAAGATGTGCATGCAAATGGTGCTTTTTGCAGAACGCGCACGTGGATTTCTACCAAACGACGTGCTAAGCATGCCGATGCTTCTCTTTTTAGCACCCGCGCACGGATTTGTGCGAAAACGCGTTTTAAGCATGCACATGCATCTTTTGGTAGACGCGGATGAAGTTTTCTGCAAAACCACAAGATGTGCATGCAAATGGTGCTTTTTGCAGAACGCGCACGTGGATTTCTACCAAACAACGTGCTAAGCATGCCGATGCTGCTCTTTTTAGCACCCGCGCACGCATTTGTGCGAAAACGCGTTTTAAGCATGCACATGCATCTTTTGGTAGACGCGGATGAAGTTTTCTGCAAAACCACAATATGTGCATGCAAATGGTGCTTTTTGCAGAACGCGCACGTGGATTTCTACCAAACGACGTGCTAAGCATGCCGATGCTGCTCTTTTTAGCACCCGCGCACGGATTTGTGCGAAAACGCGTTTTAAGCATGCACATGCATCTTTTGGTAGACGCGGATGAAGTTTTCTGCAAAACCACAAGATGTGCATGCAAATGGTGCTTTTGGCAGAACGCGCACGTGGATTTCTACCAAACGACGTGCTAAGCATGCCGATGCTGCTCTTTTTAGCACCCGCGCACGCATTTGTGAGAAAACGCGTTTTAAGCATGCACATGCATCTTTTGGTAGACGCGGATGAAGTTTTCTGCAAAACCACAAGATGTGCATGCAAATGGTGCTTTTTGCAGAACGCGCTCGTGGATTTCTACCAAACGACGTGCTAAGCATGCCGATGCTGCTCTTTTTAGCACCCGCGCACGCATTTGTGCGAAAACGCGTTTTAAGCATGCACATGCATCATTTGGTAGACCCGGATGAATTTTTCTGCAAAACCACAAGATGTGCATGCAAATGGTGCTTTTTGCAGAACGCGCACGTGGATTTCTACCAAACGACGTGCTAAGCATGCCGATGCTGCTCTTTTTAGCACCCGCGCACGGATTTGTGCGAGAACGCGTTTTAAGCATGCACATGCATCTTTTGGTAGACGCGGATGAAGTTTTCTGCAAAACCACAAGATGTGCATGCAAATGGTGCTTTTGGCAGAACGCGCACGTGGATTTCTACCAAACGACGTGCTAAGCATGCCGATGCTGCTCTATTTAGCACCCGCGCACGCATTTGTGCGAAAACGCGTTTTAAGCATGCACATGCATCTTTTGATAGACGCGGATGAAGTTTTCTGCAAAACCACAAGATGTGCATGCAAATGGTGCTTTTTGCAGAACGCGCACGTGGATTTCTACCAAACGACGTGCTAAGCATGCCGTTGCTGCTCTTTTTAGCACCCGCGCACGGATTTGTGCGAAAACGCGTTTTAAGCATGCACATGCATCTTTTGGTAGACGCGGATGTAGTTTTCTGCAAAACCACAAGATGTGCATGCAAATGGTGCTTTTGGCAGAACGCGCACGTAGATTTCTACCAAACGACGTGCTAAGCATGCCGATGCTGCTCTTTTTAGCACCCGCGCACGCATTTGTGCGAAAACGCGTTTGAAGCATGCACATGCATCTTTTGGTAGACGCGGATGAAGTTTTCTGCAAAACCACAAGATGTGCATGCAAATGGTGCTTTTTGCAGAACGCGCAAGTGGATTTCTACCAAACGACGTGCTAAGCATGCCGATGCTGCTATTTTTAGCACCCGCGCACGCATTTGTGCGAAAACGCGTTTTAAGCATGCACATGCATCTTTTGGTAGACGCGGATGAAGTTTTCTGCAAAACCACAAGATGTGCATGCAAATGGTGCTTTTTGCAGAACGCGCACGTGGATTTCTACCAAACGGCGTGCTAAGCATGCCGATGCTTCTCTTTTTAGCACCCGCGCACGGATTTGTGCGAAAACGCGTTTTAAGCATGCACATGCATCTTTTGGTAGACGCGGATGAAGTTTTCTGCAAAACCACAAGATGTGCATGCAAATGGTGCTTTTTGCAGAACGCGCACGTGGATTTCTACCAAACAACGTGCTAAGCATGCCGATGCTGCTCTTTTTAGCACCCGCGCACGCATTTGTGCGAAAACGCGTTTTAAGCATGCACATGCATCTTTTGGTAGACGCGGATGAAGTTTTCTGCAAAACCACAATATGTGCATGCAAATGGTGCTTTTTGCAGAACGCGCACGTGGATTTCTACCAAACGACGTGCTAAGCATGCCGATGCTGCTCTTTTTAGCACCCGCGCACGGATTTGTGCGAAAACGCGTTTTAAGCATGCACATGCATCTTTTGGTAGACGCGGATGAAGTTTTCTGCAAAACCACAAGATGTGCATGCAAATGGTGCTTTTGGCAGAACGCGCACGTGGATTTCTACCAAACGACGTGCTAAGCATGCCGATGCTGCTCTTTTTAGCACCCGCGCACGCATTTGTGAGAAAACGCATTTTAAGCATGCACATGCATCTTTTGGTAGACGCGGATGAAGTTTTCTGCAAAACCACAAGATGTGCATGCAAATGGTGCTTTTTGCAGAACGCGCTCGTGGATTTCTACCAAACGACGTGCTAAGCATGCCGATGCTGCTCTTTTTAGCACCCGCGCACGCATTTGTGCGAAAACGCGTTTTAAGCATGCACATGCATCATTTGGTAGACCCGGATGAATTTTTCTGCAAAACCACAAGATGTGCATGCAAATGGTGCTTTTTGCAGAACGCGCACGTGGATTTCTACCAAACGACGTGCTAAGCATGCCGATGCTGCTCTTTTTAGCACCCGCGCACGGATTTGTGCGAGAACGCGTTTTAAGCATGCACATGCATCTTTTGGTAGACGCGGATGAAGTTTTCTGCAAAACCACAAGATGTGCATGCAAATGGTGCTTTTGGCAGAACGCGCACGTGGATTTCTACCAAACGACGTGCTAAGCGTGCCGATGCTGCTCTTTTTAGCACCCGCGCACGGATTTGTGCGAAAACGCGTTTTAAGCATGCACATGCATGTTTTGGTAGACGCGGATGAAGTTTTCTGCAAAACCACAAGATGTGCATGCAAATGGTGCTTTTTGCAGAACGCGCACGTGGATTTCTACCAAACGACGTGCTAAGCATGCCGATGCTGCTCTTTTTAGCACCCGCGCACGGATTTGTGCGAAAACGCGTTTTAAGCATGCACATGCATCTTTTGGTAGACGCGGATGAAGTTTTCTGCAAAACCACAAGATGTGCATGCAAATGGTGCTTTTGGCAGAACGCGCACGTGGATTTCTACCAAACGACGTGCTAAGCATGCCGATGCTGCTCTTTTTAGCACCCGCGCACGCATTTGTGAGAAAACGCATTTTAAGCATGCACATGCATCTTTTGGTAGACGCGGATGAAGTTTTCTGCAAAACCACAAGATGTGCATGCAAATGGTGCTTTTTGCAGAACGCGCTCGTGGATTTCTACCAAACGACGTGCTAAGCATGCCGATGCTGCTCTTTTTAGCACCCGCGCACGCATTTGTGCGAAAACGCGTTTTAAGCATGCACATGCATCATTTGGTAGACCCGGATGAATTTTTCTGCAAAACCACAAGATGTGCATGCAAATGGTGCTTTTTGCAGAACGCGCACGTGGATTTCTACCAAACGACGTGCTAAGCATGCCGATGCTGCTCTTTTTAGCACCCGCGCACGGATTTGTGCGAGAACGCGTTTTAAGCATGCACATGCATCTTTTGGTAGACGCGGATGAAGTTTTCTGCAAAACCACAAGATGTGCATGCAAATGGTGCTTTTGGCAGAACGCGCACGTGGATTTCTACCAAACGACGTGCTAAGCGTGCCGATGCTGCTCTTTTTAGCACCCGCGCACGGATTTGTGCGAAAACGCGTTTTAAGCATGCACATGCATGTTTTGGTAGACGCGGATGAAGTTTTCTGCAAAACCACAAGATGTGCATGCAAATGGTGCTTTTTGCAGAACGCGCACGTGGATTTCTACCAAACGACGTGCTAAGCATGCCGATGCTGCTCTTTTTAGCACCCGCGCACGCATTTGTGCGAAAACGCGTTTTAAGCATGCACATGCATCTTTTGGTAGACGCGGATGAAGTTTTCTGCAAAACCACAAGATGTGCATGCAAATGGTGCTTTTTGCAGAACGCGCACGTGGATTTCTACCAAACGACGTGCTAAGCTTGCCGATGCTCCTCTTTTTAGCACCCGCGCACGGATTTGTGCGAAAACGCGTTTTAAGCATGCACATGCATCTTTTGGTAGACGCGGATGAAGTTTTCTGCAAAACCACAAGATGTGCATGCAAATGGTGCTTTTTGCAGAACGCGCTCGTGGATTTCTACCAAACGACGTGCTAAGCATGCCGATGCTGCTCTTTTTAGCACCCGCGCACGCATTTGTGCGAAAACGCGTTTTAAGCATGCACGTGCATCTTTTGGTAGACGCGGATGAAGTTTTCTGCAAAACCACAAGATGTGCATGCAAATGGTGCTTTTTGCAGAACGCGCACGTGGATTTCTACCAAACGACGTGCTAAGCATGCCGATGCTGCTCTTTTTAGCACCCGCGCACGGATTTGTGCGAAAACGCGTTTTAAGCATGCACATGCATCTTATGGTAGACGCGGATGAAGTTTTCTGCAAAACCACAAGATGTGCATGCAAATGGTGCTTTTGGCAGAACGCGCACGTGGATTTCTACCAAACGACGTGCTAAGCATGCCGATGCTGCTCTTTTTAGCACCCGCGCACGCATTTCTGCGAAAACGCGTTTTAAGCATGCACATGCATCTTTTGGTAGACGCGGATGAAGTTTTCTGCAAAACCACAAGATGTGCATGCAAATGGTGCTTTTTGCAGAACGCGCACGTGGATTTCTACCAAACGACGTGCTAAGCATGCCGATGCTGCTATTTTTAGCACCCGCGCACGCATTTGTGCGAAAACGCGTTTTAAGCATGCACATGCATCTTTTGGTAGACGCGGATGAAGTTTTCTGCAAAACCACAAGATGTGCATGCAAATGGTGCTTTTTGCAGAACGCGCACGTGGATTTCTACCAAACGACGTGCTAAGCATGCCGATGCTGCTCTTTTTAGCACCCGCGCACGCATTTGTGCGAAAACGCGTTTTAAGCATGCACATGCATCTTTTGGTAGACGCGGATGAAGTTTTCTGCAAAACCACAAGATGTGCATGCAAATGGTGCTTTTTGCAGAACGCGCACGTGGATTTCTACCAAACGACGTGCTAAGCATGCCGATGCTACTCTTTTTAGCACCCGCGCACGCATTTGTGCGAAAACGCGTTTTAAGCATGCACATGCATCTTTTGGTAGACGCGGATGAAGTTTTCTGCAAAACCACAAGATTTGCATGCAAATGGTGCTTTTTGCAGAACGCGCACGTGGATTTCTACCAAACGATGTGCTAAGCTTGCCGATGCTGCTCTTTTTAGCACCCGCGCACGGATTTGTGCGAAAACGCGTTTTAAGCATGCACATGCATCTTTTGGTAGACGCGGATGAAGTTTTCTGCAAAACCACAAGATGTGCATGCAAATGGTGCTTTTGGCAGAACGCGCACGTGGATTTCTACCAAACGACGTGCTAAGCATGCCGATGCTGCTCTTTTTAGCACCCGCGCACGCATTTGTGCGAAAACGCGTTTTAAGCATGCACATGCATCTTTTGGTAGACGCGGATGAAGTTTTCTGCAAAACCACAAGATGTGCATGCAAATGGTGCTTTTTGCAGAACGCGCACGTGGATTTCTACCAAACGACGTGCTAAGCATGCCGATGCTGCTCTTTTTAGCACCCGCGCACGGATTTGTGCGAAAATGCGTTTTAAGCATGCACGTGCATCTTTTGGTAGACGCGGATGAAGTTTTCTGCAAAACCACAAGATGTGCATGCAAATGGTGCTTTTGGCAGAACGCGCACGTGGATTTCTACCAAGCGACGTGCTAAGCATGCCGATGCTGCTCTTTTTAGCACCCGCGCACGCATTTGTGCGAAAACGCGTTTTAAGCATGCACATGCATCTTTTCGTAGACGCGGATGAAGTTTTCTGCAAAACCACAAGATGTGCATGCAAATGGTGCTTTTTGCAGAACGCGCACGTGAATTTCTACCAAACGACGTGCTAAGCATGCCGATGCTGCTCTTTTTAGCATCCGCGCACGGATTTGTGCGAAAACGCGTTTTAAGCATGCACATGCATCTTTTGGTAGACGCGGATGAAGTTTTCTGCAAAACCACAAGATGTGCATGCAAATGGTGCTTTCGGCAGAACGCACACGTGGATTTCTACCAAACGACGTGCTAAGCATGCCGATGCTGCTCTTTTTAGCACCCGCGCACGCATTTGTGCGAAAACGCGTTTTAAGCATGCACATGCATCTTTTGGTAGACGCGGATGAAGTTTTCTGCAAAACCACAAGATGTGCATGCAAATGGTGCTTTTTGCAGAACGCGCACGTGGATTTCTACCAAACGACGTGCTAAGCATGCCGATGCTGCTCTTTTTAGCACCCGCGCACGGATTTGTGCGAAAACGCGTTTTAAGCATGCACATGCATCTTTTGGTAGACGCGGATGAAGTTTTCTGCAAAACCACAAGATGTGCATGCAAATGGTGCTTTTGGCAGAACGCGCGCGTGGATTTCTACCAAACGACGTGCTAAGCATGCCGATGCTGCTCTTTTTAGCACCCACGAACGCATTTGTGCGAAAACGCGTTTTAAGCATGCACATGCATCTTTTGATAGACGCGGATGAAGTTTTCTGCAAAACCACAAGATGTGCATGCAAATGGTGCTTTTTGCAGAACGCGCACGTGGATTTCTGCCAAACGACGTGCTAAGCATGCCGATGCTACTCTTTTTAGCACCCGCGCACGGATTTGTGCGAAAACGCGTTTTAAGCATGCACATGCATCTTTTGGTAGACGCGGATGAAGTTTTCTGCAAAACCACAAGATGTGCATGCAAATGGTGCTTTTTGCAGAACGCACACGTGAATTTCTACCAAACAACGTGCTAAGCATGCCGATGCTGCTCTTTTTAGCACCCGCGCACGCATTTGTGCGAAAACGCGTTTTAAGCATGCACATGCATCTTTTGGTAGACGCGGATGAAGTTTTCTGCAAAACCACAAGATGTGCATGCAAATGGTGCTTTTTGCAGAACGCGCACGTGGATTTCTACCAAACGACGTGCTAAGCATGCCGATGCTGCTCTTTTTAGCACCCGCGCACGGATTTGTGCGAAAACGCGTTTTAAGCATGCACATGCATCTTTTGGTAGACGCGGATGAAGTTTTCTGCAAAACCACAAGATGTGCATGCAAATGGTGCTTTTTGCAGAACGCGCTCGTGGATTTCTACCAAACGACGTGCTAAGCATGCCGATGCTGCTCTTTTTAGCACCCGCGCACGCATTTGTGCGAAAACGCGTTTTAAGCATGCACATGCATCTTTTGGTAGACGCGGATGAAGTTTTCTGCAAAACCACAAGATGTGCATGCAAATGGTGCTTTTTGCAGAACGCGCTCGTGGATTTCTACCAAACGACGTGCTAAGCATGCCGATGCTGCTCTTTTTAGCACCCGCGCACGCATTTATGCGAAAACGCGTTTTAAGCATGCACATGCATCTTTTGGTAGACGCGGATGAAGTTTTCTGCAAAATACAAGATGTGCATGCAAATGGTGCTTTTTGCAGAACGCGCACGTGGATTTCTACCAAACGACGTGCTAAGCATGCCGATGCTGCTCTTTGTAGCACCCGCGCACGGATTTGTGCGAAAACGCGTTTTAAGCATGCACATGCATCTTTTGGTAGACGCGGATGAAGTTTTCTGCAAAACCACAAGATGTGCATGCAAATGGTGCTTTTTGCAGAACGCGCACGTGGATTTCTACCAAACGACGTGCTAAGCATGCCGATGCTGCTCTTTTTAGCACCCGCGCACGGATTTGTGCGAAAACGCGTTTTAAGCATGCACATGCATCTTTTGGTAGACGCGGATGAAGTTTTCTGCAAAACCACAAGATGTGCATGCAAATGGTGCTTTTGGCAGAACGCGCACGTGGATTTCTACCAAACGACGTGCTAAGCATGCCGATGCTGCTCTTTTTAGCACCCGCGCACGCATTTGTGCGAAAACGCGTTTTAAGCATGCACATGCATCTTTTGGTAGACGCGGATGAAGTTTTCTGCAAAACCACAAGATGTGCATGCAAATGGTGCTTTTTGCAGAACGCGCACGTGGATTTCTACCAAACGACGTGCTAAGCATGCCGATGCTGCTCTTTTTAGCACCCGCGCACGCATTTGTGCGAAAACGCATTTTAAGCATGCACATGCATCTTTTGGTAGACGCGGATGAAGTTTTCTGCAAAACCACAAGATGTGCATGCAAATGGTGCTTTTTGCAGAACGCGCACGTGGATTTCTACCAAACGACGTGCTAAGCTTGCCGATGCTGCTCTTTTTAGCACCCGCGCACGGATTTGTGCGAAAACGCGTTTTAAGCATGCACATGCATCTTTTGGTAGACGCGGATGAAGTTTTCTGCAAAACCACAAGATGTGCATGCAAATGGTGCTTTTGGCAGAACGCGCACGTGGATTTCTACCAAACGACGTGCTAAGCATGCCGATGCTGCTCTTTTTAGCACCCGCGCACGCATTTGTGCGAAAACGCGTTTTAAGCATGCACATGCATCTTTTGATAGACGCGGATGAAGTTTTCTGCAAAACCACAAGATGTGCATGCAAATGGTGCTTTTTGCAGAACGCGCACGTGGATTTCTACCAAACGACGTGCTAAGCATGCCGATGCTGCTCTTTTTAGCACCCGCGCACGGATTTGTGCGAAAACGCGTTTTAAGCATGCACATGCATCTTTTGGTAGACGCGGATGAAGTTTTCTGCAAAACCACAAGATGTGCATGCAAATGGTGCTTTTGGCAGAACGCGCACGTGGATTTCTACCAAACGACGTGCTAAGCATGCCGATGCTGCTCTTTTTAGCACCCGCGCACGCATTTGTGCGAAAACGCGTTTTAAGCATGCACATGCATCTTTTGGTAGACGCGGATGAAGTTTTCTGCAAAACCACAAGATGTGCATGCAAATGGTGCTTTTTGCAGAACGCGCTCGTGGATTTCTACCAAACGACGTGCTAAGCATGCCGATGCTGCTCTTTTTAGCACCCGCGCACGCATTTGTGCGAAAACGCGTTTTAAGCATGCACATGCATCTTTTGGTAGACGCGGATGAAGTTTTCTGCAAAACCACAAGATGTGCATGCAAACGGTGCTTTTTGCAGAACGCGCACGTGGATTTCTACCAAACGACGTGCTAAGCATGCCGATGCTGCTCTTTTTAGCACCCGCGCACGGATTTGTGCGAAAACACGTTTTAAGCATGCACATGCATCTTTTGGTAGGCGCGGATGAAGTTTTCTGCAAAACCACAACATGTGCATGCAAATGGTGCTTTTTGCAGAACGCGAACGTGGATTTCTACCAAACGACGTGCTAAGCATGCCGATGCTGCTCTTTTTAGCACCCGCGCACGGATTTGTGCGAAAACGCGTTTTAAGCATGCACATGCATCTTTTGGTAGAGGCGGATGAAGTTTTCTGCAAAACCACAAGATGTGCGTGCAAATGGTGCTTTTTGCAGAACGCGCACGTGGATTTCTACCAAACGACGTGCTAAGCATGCCGATGCTGCTCTTTTTAGCACCCGCGCACGCATTTGTGCGAAAACGCGTGTTAAGCATGCACATGCATCTTTTGGTAGACGCGGATGAAGTTTTCTGCAAAACCACAAGATGTGCATGCAAATGGTGCTTTTTGCAGAACGCGCTCGTGGATTTCTACCAAACGACGTGCTAAGCATGCCGATGCTGCTCTTTTTAGCACCCGAGCACGCATTTGTGCGAAAACGCGTTTTAAGCATGCACATGCATCTTTTGGTAGACGCGGATGAAGTTTTCTGCAAAACCACAAGATGTGCATGCAAATGGTGCTTTTTGCAGAACGCGCACGTGGATTTCTACCAAACGACGTGCTAAGCATGCCGATGCTGCTCTTTTTAGCACCCGCGCACGGATTTGTGCGAAAACGCGTTTTAAGCATGCACATGCATCTTTTTGTAGACGCGGATGAAGTTTTCTGCAAAACCACAAGATGTGCATGCAAATGGTGCTTTTGGCAGAACGCGCACGTGGATTTCTACCAAACGACGTGCTAAGCATGCCGATGCTGCTCTTTTTAGCACCCGCGCACGGATTTGTGCGAAAACGCGTTTTAAGCATGCACATGCATCTTTTGGTAGACGCGGATGAAGTTTTCTGCAAAACCACAAGATGTGCATGCAAATGGTGCTTTTGGCAGAACGCGCACGTGGATTTCTACCAAACGACGTGCTAAGCATGCCGATGCTGCTCTTTTTAGCACCCGCGCACGCATTTGTGCGAAAACGCGTTTTAAGCATGCACATGCATCTTTTGGTAGACGCGGATGAAGTTTTCTGCAAAACCACAAGATGTGCATGCAAATGGTGCTTTTTGCAGAACGCGCACGTGGATTTCTACCAAACGACGTGCTAAGCATGCCGATGCTGCTCTTTTTAGCACCCGCGCACGGATTTGTGCGAAAACGCGTTTTAAGCATGCACATGCATCTTTTGGTAGACGCGGATGAAGTTTTCTGCAAAACCACAAGATGTGCATGCAAATGGTGCTTTTGGCAGAACGCGCACGTGGATTTCGACCAAACGACGTGCTAAGCATGCCGATGCTGCTCTTTTTAGCACCCGCGCACGCATTTGTGCGAAAACGCGTTTTAAGCATGCACATGCATCTTTTGGTAGACGCGGATGAAGTTTTCTGCAAAACCACAAGATGTGCATGCAAATGGTGCTTTTTGCAGAACGCGCACGTGGATTTCTACCAAACGACGTGCTAAGCATGCCGATGCTGCTCTTTTTAGCACCCGCGCACGCATTTGTGCGAAAACGCGTTTTAAGCATGCACATGCATCTTTTGGTAGACGCGGATGAAGTTTTCTGCAAAACCACAAGATGTGCATGCAAATGGTGCTTTTTGCAGAACGCGCACGTGGATTTCTACCAAACGACGTGCTAAGCATGCCGATGCTGCTCTTTTTAGCACCCGCGCACGCATTTGTGCGAAAACGCGTTTTAAGCATGCACATGCATCTTTTGGTAGACGCGGATGAAGTTTTCTGCAAAACCACAAGATGTGCATGCAAATGGTGCTTTTTGCAGAACGCGCATATGGATTTCTACCAAACGACGTGCTAAGCATGCCGATGCTGCTCTTTTTAGCACCCGCGCACGCATTTGTGCGAAAACGCGTTTTAAGCATGCACATGCATCTTTTGGTAGACGCGGATGAAGTTTTCTGCAAAACCACAAGATGTGCATGCAAATGGTGCTTTTTGCAGAACGCGCACGTGGATTTCTACCAAACGACGTGCTAAGCATGCCGATGCTGCTCTTTTTAGCACCCGCGCACGTATTTGTGCGAAAACGCGTTTTAAGCATGCACATGCATCTTTTGGTAGACGCGGATGAAGTTTTCTGCAAAACCACAAGATGTGCATGCAAATGGTGCTTTTGGCAGAACGCGCACGTGGATTTCTACCAAACGACGTGCTAAGCATGCCGATGCTGCTCTTTTTAGCACCCGCGCACGGATTTGTGCGAAAACGCGTTTTAAGCATGCACATGCATCTTTTGGAAGGCGCGGATGAAGTTTTCTGCAAAACCACAAGATGTGCATGCAAATGGTGCTTTTTGCAGAGCTCGCACGTGGATTTCTACCAAACGACGTGCTAAGCATGCCGATGCTGCTCTTTTTAGCACCCGCGCACGCATTTGTGCGAAAACGCGTTTTAAGCATGCACATGCATCTTTTGGTAGACGCGGATGAAGTTTTCTGCAAAACCACAAGATGTGCATGCAAATGGTGCTTTTTGCAGAACGCGCACGTGGATTTCTACCAAACGACGTGCTAAGCTTGCCGATGCTGCTCTTTTTAGCACCTGCGCACAGATTTGTGCGAAAACGCGTTTTAAGCATGCACATGCATCTTTTGGTAGACGCGGATGAAGTTTTCTGCAAAACCACAAGATGTGCATGCAAATGGTGCTTTTGGCAGAACGCGCACGTGGATTTCTACCAAACGACGTGCTAAGCATGCCGATGCTGCTCTTTTTAGCACCCGCGCACGGATTTGTGCGAAAACGCGTTTTAAGCATGCACATGCATCTTTTGGTAGACGCGGATGAAGTTTTCTGCAAAACCACAACATGTGCATGCAAATGGTGCTTTTGGCAGAACGCGCACGTGGATTTCTACCAAACGACGTGCTAAGCATGCCGATGCTGCTCTTTTTAGCACCCGCGCACGCATTTGTGCGAAAACGCGTTTTAAGCATGCACATGCATCTTTTGGTAGACGCGGATGAAGTTTTCTGCAAAACCACGAGATGTGCATGCAAATGGTGCTTTTTGCAGAACGCGCACGTGGATTTCTACCAAACGACGTGCTAAGCTTGCCGATGCTGCTCTTTTTAGCACCCGCGCACGGATTTGTGCGAAAACGCGTTTTAAGCATGCACATGCATCTTTTGGTAGACGCGGATGAAGTTTTCTGCAAAACCACAAGATGTGCATGCAAATGGTGCTTTTTGCAGAACGCGCACGTGGATTTATACCAAACGACGTGCTAAGCATGCCGATGCTGCTCTTTTTAGCACCCGCGCACCCATTTGTGCGAAAACGCGTTTTAAGCATGCACATGCATCTTTTGGTAGACGCGGATGAAGTTTTCTGCAAAACCACAAGATGTGCATGCAAATGGTGCCTTTTGCAGAACGCGCACGTGGATTTCTACCAAACGACGTGCTAAGCATGCCGATGCTGCTCTTTTTAGACCCCGCGCACGGATTTGTGCGAAAACGCGTTTTAAGCATGCACATGCATCTTTTGGTAGACGCGGATGAAGTTTTCTGCAAAACCACAACATGTGCATGCAAATGGTGCTTTTGGCAGAACGCGCACGTGGATTTCTACCAAACGACGTGCTAAGCATGCCGATGCTGCTCTTTTTAGCACCCGCGCACGCATTTGTGCGAAAACGCGTTTTAAGCATGCACATGCATCTTTTGGTAGACGCGGATGAAGTTTTCTGCAAAACCACAAGATGTGCATGCAAATGGTGCTTTTTGCAGAACGCGCACGTGGATTTCTACCAAACGACGTGCTAAGCTTGCCGATGCTGCTCTTTTTAGCACCCGCGCACGGATTTGTGCGAAAACGCGTTTTAAGCATGCACATGCATCTTTTGGTAGACGCGGATGAAGTTTTCTGCAAAACCACAAGATGTGCATGCAAATGGTGCTTTTGGCAGAACGCGCACGTGGATTTCTACCAAACGACGTGCTAAGCATGCCGATGCTGCTCTTTTTAGCACCCGCGCACGCATTTGTGCGAAAACGCGTTTTAAGCATGCACATGCATCTTTTGATAGACGCGGATGAAGTTTTCTGCAAAACCACAAGATGTGCATGCAAATGGTGCTTTTTGCAGAACGCGCACGTGGATTTCTACCAAACAACGTGCTAAGCATGCCGTTGCTGCTCTTTTTAGCACCCGCGCACGGATTTGTGCGAAAACGCGTTTTAAGCATGCACATGCATCTTTTGGTAGACGGGGATGTAGTTTTCTGCAAAACCACAAGATGTGCATCCAAATGGTGCTTTTGGCAGAACGCGCACGTAGATTTCTACCAAACGACGTGCTAAGCATGCCGATGCTGCTCTTTTTAGCACCCGCGCACGTATTTGTGCGAAAACGCGTTTTAAGCATGCACATGCATCTTTTGGTAGACGCGGATGAAGTTTTCTGCAAAACCACAAGATGTGCATGCAAATGGTGCTTTTGGCAGAACGCGCACGTGGATTTCTACCAAACGACGTGCTAAGCATGCCGATGCTGCTCTTTTTAGCACCCGCGCACGCATTTGTGCGAAAACGCGTTTTAAGCATGCACATGCATCTTTTGGTAGACGCGGATGAAGTTTTCTGCAAAACCACAAGATGTGCATGCAAATGGTGCTTTTTGCAGAACGCGCACGTGGATTTCTACCAAACGACGTGCTAAGCATGCCGATGCTGCTCTTTTTAGCACCCGCGCACGGATTTGTGCGAAAACGCGTTTTAAGCATGCACATGCATCTTTTGGAAGGCGCGGATGAAGTTTTCTGCAAAACCACAAGATGTGCATGCAAATGGTGCTTTTTGCAGAGCTCGCACGTGGATTTCTACCAAACGACGTGCTAAGCATGCCGATGCTGCTCTTTTTAGCACCCGCGCACGCATTTGTGCGAAAACGCGTTTTAAGCATGCACATGCATCTTTTGGTAGACGCGGATGAAGTTTTCTGCAAAACCACAAGATGTGCATGCAAATGGTGCTTTTTGCAGAACGCGCACGTGGATTTCTACCAAACGACGTGCTAAGCTTGCCGATGCTGCTCTTTTTAGCACCCGCGCACAGATTTGTGCGAAAACGCGTTTTAAGCATGCACATGCATCTTTTGGTAGACGCGGATGAAGTTTTCTGCAAAACCACAAGATGTGCATGCAAATGGTGCTTTTGGCAGAACGCGCACGTGGATTTCTACCAAACGACGTGCTAAGCATGCCGATGCTGCTCTTTTTAGCACCCGCGCACGGATTTGTGCGAAAACGCGTTTTAAGCATGCACATGCATCTTTTGGTAGACGCGGATGAAGTTTTCTGCAAAACCACAACATGTGCATGCAAATGGTGCTTTTGGCAGAACGCGCACGTGGATTTCTACCAAACGACGTGCTAAGCATGCCGATGCTGCTCTTTTTAGCACCCGCGCACGCATTTGTGCGAAAACGCGTTTTAAGCATGCACATGCATCTTTTGGTAGACGCGGATGAAGTTTTCTGCAAAACCACGAGATGTGCATGCAAATGGTGCTTTTTGCAGAACGCGCACGTGGATTTCTACCAAACGACGTGCTAAGCTTGCCGATGCTGCTCTTTTTAGCACCCGCGCACGGATTTGTGCGAAAACGCGTTTTAAGCATGCACATGCATCTTTTGGTAGACGCGGATGAAGTTTTCTGCAAAACCACAAGATGTGCATGCAAATGGTGCTTTTTGCAGAACGCGCACGTGGATTTATACCAAACGACGTGCTACTAAGCATGCCGATGCTGCTCTTTTTAGCACCCGCGCACGGATTTGTGCGAAAACGCGTTTTAAGCATGCACATGCATCTTTTGGTAGACGCGGATGAAGTTTGCTGCAAAACCACAAGATGTGCATGCAAATGGTGCTTTTGGCAGAACGCGCACGTGGATTTCTACCAAACGACGCGCTAAGCATGCCGATGCTGCTCTTTTTAGCACCCGCGCACGCATTTGTGCGAAAACGCGTTTTAAGCATGCACATGCATCTTTGGTAGACGCGGATGAAGTTTTCTGCAAAACCACAATATGTGCATGCAAATGGTGCTTTTGGCAGAACGCGCACGTAGATTTCTACGAAACGACGTGCTAAGCATGCCGATGCTACTCTTTTTAGCACCCGCGCACGCATTTGTGCGAAAACGCGTTTGAAGCATGCACATGCATCTTTTGGTAGACGCGGATGTTTTCTGCAAAACCACAAGATGTGCATGCAAATGGTGCTTTTTGCAGAACGCGCACGTGGATTTCTACCAAACGACGTGCTAAGCATGCCGATGCTGCTATTTTTAGCACCCGCGCACGCATTTGTGCGAAAACGCGTTTTAAGCATGCACATGCATCTTTTGGTAGACGCGGATGAAGTTTTCTGCAAAACCACAAGATGTGCATGCAAATGGTGCTTTTTGCAGAACGCGCACGTGGATTTCTACCAAACGACGTGCTAAGCATGCCGATGCTGCTCTTTTTAGCACCCGCGCACGGATTTGTGCGAAAACGCGTTTTAAGCATGCACATGCATCTTTTGGTAGACGCGGATGAAGTTTTCTGCAAAACCACAAGATGTGCATGCAAATGGTGCTTTTGGCAGAACGCGCACGTGGATTTCTACCAAAACGACGTGCTAAGCATGCCGATGCTGCTCTTTTTAGCACCCGCGCACGCATTTGTGCGAAAACGCGTTTTAAGCATGCACATGCATCTTTTGGTAGACGCGGATGAAGTTTTCTGCAAAACCACAAGATGTGCATGCAAATGGTGCTTTTTGCAGAACGCGCACGTGGATTTCTACCAAACGACGTGCTAAGCATGCCGATGCTGCTCTTTTTAGCACCCGCGCACGGATTTGTGCGAAAACGCGTTTTAAGCATGCACATGCATCTTTTGGTAGACGCGGATGAAGTTTGCTGCAAAACCAGAAGATGTGCATGCAAATGGTGCTTTTGGCAGAACGCGCACGTGGATTTCTACCAAACGACGTGCTAAGCATGCCGATGCTGCTCTTTTTAGCACCCGCGCACGCATTTGTGCGAAAACGCGTTTGAAGCATGCACATGCATCTTTTGGTAGACGCGGATGAAGTTTTCTGCAAAACCACAAGATGTGCATGCAAATGGTGCTTTTTGCAGAACGCGCACGTGGATTTCTACCAAACGACGCGCTAAGCATGCCGATGCTGCTCTTTTTAGCACCCGCGCACGCATTTGTGCGAAAACGCGTTTTAAGCATGCACATGCATCATTTGGTAGACGCGGATGAAGTTTTCTGCAAAACCACAAGATGTGCATGCAAATGGTGCTTTTTGCAGAACGCGCACGTGGATTTCTACCAAACGACGTGCTAAGCATGCCGATGCTGCTCTTTTTAGCACCCGCGCACGCATTTGTGCGAAAACGCGTTTTAAGCATGCACATGCATATTTTGGTAGACGCGGATGAAGTTTTCTGCAAAACCACAAGAAGTGCATGCAAATGGTGCTTTTGGCAGAACGCGCACGTGGATTTCTACCAAACGACGTGCTAAGCATGCCAATGCTGCTCTTTTTAGCACCCGCGCACGCATTTGTGCGAAAACGCGTTTTAAGCATGCACATGCATCTTTTGGTAGACGCGGATGAAGTTTTCTGCAAAACCACAAGATGTGCATGCAAATGGTGCTTTTTGCAGAACGCGCACGTGGATTTCTACCAAACGACGTGCTAAGCATGCCGATGCTGCTCTTTTTAGCACCCGCGCACGGATTTGTGCGAAAACGCGTTTTAAGCATGCACATGCATCTTTTGGTAGACGCGGATGAAGTTTTCTGCAAAACCACAAGATGTGCATGCAAATGGTGCTTTTGGCAGAACGCGCACGTGGATTTCAACCAAACGACGTGCTAAGCATGCCGATGCTGCTCTTTTTAGCACCCGCGCACGCATTTGTGCGAAAACGCGTTTTAAGCATGCACATGCATCTTTTGGTAGACGCGGATGAAGTTTTCTGCAAAACCACAAGATGTGCATGCAAATGGTGCTTTTTGCAGAACGCGCTCGTGGATTTCTACCAAACGACGTGCTAAGCATGCCGATGCTGCTCTTTTTAGCACCCGCGCACGCATTTGTGCGAAAACGCGTTTTAAGCATGCACATGCATCTTTTGGTAGACGCGGATGAAGTTTTCTGCAAAACCACAAGATGTGCATGCAAATGGTGCTTTTTGCAGAACGCGCACGTGGATTTCTACCAAACGACGTGCTAAGCATGCCGATGCTGCTCTTTTTAGCACCCGCGCACGGATTTCTGCGAGAACGCGTTTTAAGCATGCACATGCATCTTTTGGTAGACGCGGATGAAGTTTTCTGCAAAACCACAAGATGTGCATGCAAATGGTGCTTTTGGCAGAACGCGCACGTGGATTTCTACCAAACGACGTGCTAAGCATGCCGATGCTGCTATTTTTAGCACCCGCGCACGCATTTGTGCGAAAACGCGTTTTAAGCATGCACATGCATCTTTTAGTAGACGCGGATGAAGTTTTCTGCAAAACCACAAGATGTGCATGCAAATGGTGCTTTTTGCAGAACGCGCTCGTGGATTTCTACCAAACGACGTGCTAAGCATGCCGATGCTGCTCTTTTTAGCACCCGCGCACGCATTGGTGCGAAAACGCGTTTTAAGCATGCACATGCATCTTTTGGTAGACGCGGATGAAGTTTTCTGCAAAACCACAAGATGTGCATGCAAATGGTGCTTTTTGCAGAACGCGCACGTGGATTTCTACCAAACGACGTGCTAAGCATGCCGATGCTGCTCTTTTTAGCACCCGCGCACGGATTTGTGCGAAAACGCGTTTTAAGCATGCACATGCATCTTTGGGTAGACGCGGATGAAGTTTTCTGCAAAACCACAAGATGTGCATGCAAATGGTGCTTTTTGCAGAACGCGCACGTGGATTTCTACCAAACAACGTGCTAAGCATGCCGATGCTGCTCTTTTTAGCACCCGCGCACGCATTTGTGCGAAAACGCGTTTTAAGCATGCACATGCATCTTTTGGTAGACGCGGATGAAGTTTTCTGCAAAACCACAAGATGTGCATGCAAATGGTGCTTTTTGCAGAACGCGCACGTGGATTTCTACCAAACGACGTGCTAAGCTTGCCGATGCTGCTCTTTTTAGCACCCGCGCACGGATTTGTGCGAAAACGCGTTTTAAGCATGCACATGCATCTTTTGGTGGACGCGGATGAAGTTTTCTGCAAAACCACAAGATGTGCATGCAAATGGTGCTTTTGGCAGAACGCGCACGTGGATTTCTACCAAACGACGTGCTAAGCATGCCGATGCTGCTCTTTTTAGCACCCGCGCACGCATTTGTGCGAAAACGCGTTTTAAGCATGCACATGCATCTTTTGATAGACGCGGATGAAGTTTTCTGCAAAACCACAAGATGTGCATGCAAATGGTGCTTTTTGCAGAACGCGCACGTGGATTTCTACCAAACGACGTGCTAAGCATGCCGTTGCTGCTCTTTTTAGCACCCGCGCACGGATTTGTGCGAAAACGCGTTTTAAGCATGCACATGCATCTATTGGTTGACGCGGATGAAGTTTTCTGCAAAACCACAAGATGTGCATGCAAATGGTGCTTTTGGCAGAACGCGCACGTAGATTTCTACGAAACGACGTGCTAAGCATGCCGATGCTACTCTTTTTAGCACCCGCGCACGCATTTGTGCGAAAACGCGTTTGAAGCATGCACATGCATCTTTTGGTAGACGCGGATGAAGTTTTCTGCAAAACCACAAGATGTGCATGCAAATGGTGCTTTTTGCAGAACGCGCACGTGGATTTCTACCAAACGACGTGCTAAGCATGCCGATGCTGCTATTTTTAGCACCCGCGCACGCATTTGTGCGAAAACGCGTTTTAAGCATGCACATGCATCTTTTAGTAGACGCGGATGAAGTTTTCTGCAAAACCACAAGATGTGCATGCAAATGGTGCTTTTTGCAGAACGCGCTCGTGGATTTCTACCAAACGACGTGCTAAGCATGCCGATGCTGCTCTTTTTAGCACCCGCGCACGCATTGGTGCGAAAACGCGTTTTAAGCATGCACATGCATCTTTTGGTAGACGCGGATGAAGTTTTCTGCAAAACCACAAGATGTGCATGCAAATGGTGCTTTTTGCAGAACGCGCACGTGGATTTCTACCAAACGACGTGCTAAGCATGCCGATGCTGCTCTTTTTAGCACCCGCGCACGGATTTGTGCGAAAACGCGTTTTAAGCATGCACATGCATCTTTTGGTAGACGCGGATGAAGTTTGCTGCAAAACCACAAGATGTCCATGCAAATGGTGCTTTTGGCAGAACGCGCACGTGGATTTCTACCAAACGACGCGCTAAGCATGCCGATGCTGCTCTTTTTAGCACCCGCGCACGCATTTGTGCGAAAACGCGTTTTAAGCATGCACATGCATCTTTGGTAGACGCGGATGAAGTTTTCTGCAAAACCACAATATGTGCATGCAAATGGTGCTTTTGGCAGAACGCGCACGTAGATTTCTACCAAACGACGTGCTAAGCATGCCGATGCTACTCTTTTTAGCACCCGCGCACGCATTTGTGCGAAAACGCGTTTTAAGCATGCACATGCATCTTTTGGTAGACGCGGATGAAGTTTTCTGCAAAACCACAAGATGTGCATGCAAATGGTGCTTTTTGCAGAACGCGCACGTGGATTTCAACCAAACGATGTGCTAAGCATGCCGATGCTGCTCTTTTTAGCACCCGCGCACGCATTTGTGCGAAAACGCGTTTTAAGCATGCACATGCATCTTTTGGTAGACGCGGATGAAGTTTTCTGCAAAACCACAAGATGTGCATGCAAATGGTGCTTTTTGCAGAACGCGCTCGTGGATTTCTACCAAACGACGTGCTAAGCATGCCGATGCTGCTCTTTTTAGCACCCGCGCACGCATTTGTGCGAAAACGCGTTTTAAGCATGCACATGCATCTTTTGGTAGACCCGGATGAAGTTTTCTGCAAAACCACAACATGTGCATGCAAATGGTGCTTTTTGCAGAACGCGCACGTGGATTTCTACCAAACGACGTGCTAAGCATGCCGATGCTGCTCTTTTTAGCACCCGCGCACGGATTTGTGCGAGAACGCGTTTTAAGCATGCACATGCATCTTTTGGTAGACGCGGATGAAGTTTTCTGCAAAACCACAAGATGTGCATGCAAATGGTGCTTTTGGCAGAACGCGCACGTGGATTTCTACCAAACGACGTGCTAAGCATGCCGATGCTGCTCTTTTTAGCACCCGCGCACGGATTTGTGCGAAAACGCGTTTTAAGCATGCACATGCATCTTTTGGTAGACGCGGATGAAGTTTTCTGCAAAACCACAAGATGTGCATGCAAATGGTGCTTTTTGCAGAACGCGCACGTGGATTTCTACCAAACGACGTGCTAAGCATGCCGATGCTGCTCTTTTTAGCACCCGCGCACGCATTTGTGCGAAAACGCGTTTTAAGCATGCACATGCATCTTTTGGTAGACGCGGATGAAGTTTTCTGCAAAACCACAAGATGTGCATGCAAATGGTGCTTTTTGCAGAACGCGCACGTGGATTTCTACCAAACGACGTGCTAAGCTTGCCGATGCTGCTCTTTTTAGCACCCGCGCACGGATTTGTGCGAAAACGCGTTTTAAGCATGCACATGCATCTTTTGGTAGACGCGGATGAAGTTTTCTGGAAAACCACAAGATGTGCATGCAAATGGTGCTTTTGGCAGAACGCGCACGTGGATTTCTACCAAACGACGTGCTAAGCATGCCGATGCTGCTCTTTTTAGCACCCGCGCACGCATTTGTGCGAAAACGCGTTTTAAGCATGCACATGCATCTTTTGATAGACGCGGATGAAGTTTTCTGCAAAACCACAAGATGTGCATGCAAATGGTGCTTTTTGCAGAACGCGCACGTCGATTTCTACCAAACGACGTGCTAAGCATGCCGTTGCTGCTCTTTTTAGCACCCGCGCACGGGTTTGTGCGAAAACGCGTTTTAAGCATGCACATGCATCTATTGGTTGACGCGGATGAAGTTTTCTGCAAAACCACAAGATGTGCATGCAAATGGTGCTTTTGGCAGAACGCGCACGTAGATTTCTACCAAACGACGTGCTAAGCATGCCGATGCTACTCTTTTTAGCACCCGCGCACGCATTTGTGCGAAAACGCGTTTGAAGCATGCACATGCATCTTTTGGTAGACGCGGATGAAGTTTTCTGCAAAACCACAAGATGTGCATGCAAATGGTGCTTTTGGCAGAACGCGCACGTAGATTTCTACGAAACGACGTGCTAAGCATGCCGATGCTACTCTTTTTAGCACCCGCGCACGCATTTGTGCGAAAACGCTTTTGAAGCATGCACATGCATCTTTTGGTAGACGCGGATGAAGTTTTCTGCAAAACCACAAGATGTGCATGCAAATGGTGCTTTTTGCAGAACGCGCACGTGGATTTCTACCAAACGACGTGCTAAGCATGCCGATGCTGCTCTTTTTAGCACCCGCGCACGGATTTGTGCGAGAACGCGTTTTAAGCATGCACATGCATCTTTTGGTAGACGCGGATGAAGTTTTCTGCAAAACCACAAGATGTGCATGCAAATGGTGCTTTTGGCAGAACGCGCACGTGGATTTCTACCAAACGACGTGCTAAGCATGCCGATGCTGCTCTTTTTAGCACCCGCGCACGGATTTGTGCGAAAACGCGTTTTGAGCATGCACATGCATCTTTTGGTAGACGCGGATGAAGTTTTCTGCAAAACCACAAGATGTGCATGCAAATGGTGCTTTTTGCAGAACGCGCACGTGGATTTCTACCAAACGACGTGCTAAGCATGCCGATGCTGCTCTTTTTAGCACCCGCGCACGCATTTGTGCGAAAACGCGTTTTAAGCATGCACATGCATCTTTTGGTAGACGCGGATGAAGTTTTCTGCAAAACCACAAGATGTGCATGCAAATGGTGCTTTTTGCAGAACGCGCACGTGGATTTCTACCAAACGACGTGCTAAGCTTGCCGATGCTCCTCTTTTTAGCACCCGCGCACGGATTTGTGCGAAAACGCGTTTTAAGCATGCACATGCATCTTTTGGTAGACGCGGATGAAGTTTTCTGCAAAACCACAAGATGTGCATGCAAATGGTGCTTTTGGCAGAACGCGCACGTGGATTTCTACCAAACGACGTGCTAAGCATGCCGATGCTGCTCTTTTTAGCACCCGCGCACGCATTTGTGCGAAAACGCGTTTTAAGCATGCACATGCATCTTTTGATAGACGCGGATGAAGTTTTCTGCAAAACCACAAGATGTGCATGCAAATGGTGCTTTTTGCAGAACGCGCACGTCGATTTCTACCAAACGACGTGCTAAGCATGCCGTTGCTGCTCTTTTTAGCACCCGCGCACGGATTTGTGCGAAAACGCGTTTTAAGCATGCACATGCATCTATTGGTTGACGCGGATGAAGTTTTCTGCAAAACCACAAGATGTGCATGCAAATGGTGCTTTTGGCAGAACGCGCACGTAGATTTCTACCAAACGACGTGCTAAGCATGCCGATGCTACTCTTTTTAGCACCCGCGCACGCATTTGTGCGAAAACGCGTTTGAAGCATGCACATGCATCTTTTGGTAGACGCGGATGAAGTTTTCTGCAAAACCACAAGATGTGCATGCAAATGGTGCTTTTTGCAGAACGCGCACGTGGATTTCTACCAAACGACGTGCTAAGCATGCCGATGCTGCTATTTTTAGCACCCGCGCACGCATTTGTGCGAAAACGCGTTTTAAGCATGCACATGCATCTTTTGGTAGACGCGGATGAAGTTTTCTGCAAAACCACAAGATGTGCATGCAAATGGTGCTTTTTGCAGAACGCGCACGTGGATTTCTACCAAACGACGTGCTAAGCATGCCGATGCTGCTCTTTTTAGCACCCGCGCACGGATTTGTGCGAAAACGCGTTTTAAGCATTCACATGCATCTTTGGGTAGACGCGGATGAAGTTTTCTGCAAAACCACAAGATGTGCATGCAAATGGTGCTTTTTGCAGAACGCGCACGTGGATTTCTACCAAACAACGTGCTAAGCATGCCGATGCTGCTCTTTTTAGCACCCGCGCACGGATTTGTGCGAGAACGCGTTTTAAGCATGCACATGCATCTTTTGGTAGACGCGGATGAAGTTTTCTGCAAAACCACAAAATGTGCATGCAAATGGTGCTTTTTGCAGAACGCGCACGTGGATTTCTACCAAACGACGTGCTAAGCATGCCGATGCTGCTCTTTTTAGCACCCGCGCACGCATTTGTGCGAAAACGCGTTTTAGGCATGCACATGCATCTTTTGGTAGACGCGGATGAAGTTTTCTGCAAAACCACAAGATGTGCATGCAAATGGTGCTTTTTGCAGAACGCGCACGTGGATTTCTACCAAACGACGTGCTAAGCTTGCCGATGCTGCTCTTTTTAGCACCCGCGCACGGATTTGTGCGAAAACGCGTTTTAAGCATGCACATGCATCTTTTGGTAGACGCGGATGAAGTTTTCTGCAAAACCACAAGATGTGCATGCAAATGGTGCTTTTGGCAGAACGCGCACGTGGATTTCTACCAAACGACGTGCTAAGCATGCCGATGCTGCTCTTTTTAGCACCCGCGCACGCATTTGTGCGAAAACGCGTTTTAAGCATGCACATGCATCTTTTGATAGACGCGGATGAAGTTTTCTGCAAAACCACAAGATGTGCATGCAAATGGTGCTTTTTGCAGAACGCGCACGTGGATTTCTACCAAACGACGTGCTAAGCATGCCGTTGCTGCTCTTTTTAGCACCCGCGCACGGATTTGTGCGAAAACGCGTTTTAAGCATGCACATGCATCTATTGGTTGACGCGGATGAAGTTTTCTGCAAAACCACAAGATGTGCATGCAAATGGTGCTTTTGGCAGAACGCGCACGTAGATTTCTACGAAACGACGTGCTAAGCATGCCGATGCTACTCTTTTTAGCACCCGCGCACGCATTTGTGCGAAAACGCGTTTGAAGCATGCACATGCATCTTTTGGTAGACGCGGATGAAGTTTTCTGCAAAACCACAAGATGTGCATGCAAATGGGGCTTTTTGCAGAACGCGCACGTGGATTTCTACCAAACGACGTGCTAAGCATGCCGATGCTGCTATTTTTAGCACCCGCGCACGCATTTGTGCGAAAACGCGTTTTAAGCATGCACATGCATCTTTTGGTAGACGCGGATGAAGTTTTCTGCAAAACCACAAGATGTGCATGCAAATGGTGCTTTTTGCAGAACGCGCACGTGGATTTCTACCAAACGACGTGCTAAGCATGCCGATGCTGCTCTTTTTAGCACCCGCGCACGGATTTGTGCGAAAACGCGTTTTAAGCATGCACATGCATCTTTTGGTAGACGCGGATGAAGTTTTCTGCAAAACCACAAGATGTGCATGCAAATGGTGCTTTTGGCAGAACGCGCACGTGGATTTCTACCAAAACGACGTGCTAAGCATGCCGATGCTGCTCTTTTTAGCACCCGCGCACGCATTTGTGCGAAAACGCGTTTTAAGCATGCACATGCATCTTTTGGTAGACGCGGATGAAGTTTTCTGCAAAACCACAAGATGTGCATGCAAATGGTGCTTTTTGCAGAACGCGCACGTGGATTTCTACCAAACGACGTGCTAAGCATGCCGATGCTGCTCTTTTTAGCACCCGCGCACGGATTTGTGCGAAAACGCGTTTTAAGCATGCACATGCATCTTTTGGTAGACGCGGATGAAGTTTGCTGCAAAACCAGAAGATGTGCATGCAAATTGTGCTTTTGGCAGAACGCGCACGTGGATTTCTACCAAACGACGTGCTAAGCATGCCGATGCTGCTCTTTTTAGCACCCGCGCACGCATTTGTGCGAAAACGCGTTTGAAGCATGCACATGCATCTTTTGGTAGACGCGGATGAAGTTTTCTGCAAAACCACAAGATGTGCATGCAAATGGTGCTTTTTGCAGAACGCGCACGTGGATTTCTACCAAACGACGCGCTAAGCATGCCGATGCTGCTCTTTTTAGCACCCGCGCACGCATTTGTGCGAAAACGCGTTTTAAGCATGCACATGCATCATTTGGTAGACGCGGATGAAGTTTTCTGCAAAACCACAAGATGTGCATGCAAATGGTGCTTTTTGCAGAACGCGCACGTGGATTTCTACCAAACGACGTGCTAAGCATGCCGATGCTGCTCTTTTTAGCACCCGCGCACGCATTTGTGCGAAAACGCGTTTTAAGCATGCACATGCATATTTTGGTAGACGCGGATGAAGTTTTCTGCAAAACCACAAGAAGTGCATGCAAATGGTGCTTTTGGCAGAACGCGCACGTGGATTTCTACCAAACGACGTGCTAAGCATGCCAATGCTGCTCTTTTTAGCACCCGCGCACGCATTTGTGCGAAAACGCGTTTTAAGCATGCACATGCATCTTTTGGTAGACGCGGATGAAGTTTTCTGCAAAACCACAAGATGTGCATGCAAATGGTGCTTTTTGCAGAACGCGCACGTGGATTTCTACCAAACGACGTGCTAAGCATGCCGATGCTGCTCTTTTTAGCACCCGCGCACGGATTTGTGCGAAAACGCGTTTTAAGCATGCACATGCATCTTTTGGTAGACGCGGATGAAGTTTTCTGCAAAACCACAAGATGTGCATGCAAATGGTGCTTTTTGCAGAACGCGCACGTGGATTTCTACCAAACGACGTGCTAAGCATGCCGATGCTGCTATTTTTAGCACCCGCGCACGCATTTGTGCGAAAACGCGTTTTAAGCATGCACATGCATCTTTTGGTAGACGCGGATGAAGTTTTCTGCAAAACCACAAGATGTGCATGCAAATGGTGCTTTTGGCAGAACGCGCACGTGGATTTCTACCAAACGACGTGCTAAGCATGCCGATGCTGCTCTTTTTAGCACCCGCGCACGCATTTGTGCGAAAACGCGTTTTAAGCATGCACATGCATCTTTTGATAGACGCGGATGAAGTTTTCTGCAAAACCACAAGATGTGCATGCAAATGGTGCTTTTTGCAGAACGCGCACGTGGATTTCTACCAAACGACGTGCTAAGCATGCCGTTGCTGCTCTTTTTAGCACCCGCGCACGGATTTGTGCGAAAACGCGTTTTAAGCATGCACATGCATCTATTGGTTGACGCGGATGAAGTTTTCTGCAAAACCACAAGATGTGCATGCAAATGGTGCTTTTGGCAGAACGCGCACGTAGATTTCTACGAAACGACGTGCTAAGCATGCCGATGCTACTCTTTTTAGCACCCGCGCACGCATTTGTGCGAAAACGCGTTTGAAGCATGCACATGCATCTTTTGGTAGACGCGGATGAAGTTTTCTGCAAAACCACAAGATGTGCATGCAAATGGTGCTTTTTGCAGAACGCGCACGTGGATTTCTACCAAACGACGTGCTAAGCATGCCGATGCTGCTATTTTTAGCACCCGCGCACGCATTTGTGCGAAAACGCGTTTTAAGCATGCACATGCATCTTTTAGTAGACGCGGATGAAGTTTTCTGCAAAACCACAAGATGTGCATGCAAATGGTGCTTTTTGCAGAACGCGCTCGTGGATTTCTACCAAACGACGTGCTAAGCATGCCGATGCTGCTCTTTTTAGCACCCGCGCACGGATTTGGGCGAAAACGCGTTTTAAGCATGCACATGCATCTTTTGGTAGACGCGGATGAAGTTTTCTGCAAAACCACAAGATGTGCATGCAAATGGTGCTTTTTGCAGAACGCGCACGTGGATTTCTACCAAACGACGTGCTAAGCATGCCGATGCTGCTATTTTTAGCACCCGCGCACGCATTTGTGCGAAAACGCGTTTTAAGCATGCACATGCATCTTTTGGTAGACGCGGATGAAGTTTTCTGCAAAACCACAAGATGTGCATGCAAATGGTGCTTTTGGCAGAACGCGCACGTGGATTTCTACCAAACGACGTGCTAAGCATGCCGATGCTGCTCTTTTTAGCACCCGCGCACGCATTTGTGCGAAAACGCGTTTTAAGCATGCACATGCATCTTTTGATAGACGCGGATGAAGTTTTCTGCAAAACCACAAGATGTGCATGCAAATGGTGCTTTTTGCAGAACGCGCACGTGGATTTCTACCAAACGACGTGCTAAGCATGCCGTTGCTGCTCTTTTTAGCACCCGCGCACGGATTTGTGCGAAAACGCGTTTTAAGCATGCACATGCATCTATTGGTTGACGCGGATGAAGTTTTCTGCAAAACCACAAGATGTGCATGCAAATGGTGCTTTTGGCAGAACGCGCACGTAGATTTCTACGAAACGACGTGCTAAGCATGCCGATGCTACTCTTTTTAGCACCCGCGCACGCATTTGTGCGAAAACGCGTTTGAAGCATGCACATGCATCTTTTGGTAGACGCGGATGAAGTTTTCTGCAAAACCACAAGATGTGCATGCAAATGGTGCTTTTTGCAGAACGCGCACGTGGATTTCTACCAAACGACGTGCTAAGCATGCCGATGCTGCTATTTTTAGCACCCGCGCACGCATTTGTGCGAAAACGCGTTTTAAGCATGCACATGCATCTTTTAGTAGACGCGGATGAAGTTTTCTGCAAAACCACAAGATGTGCATGCAAATGGTGCTTTTTGCAGAACGCGCTCGTGGATTTCTACCAAACGACGTGCTAAGCATGCCGATGCTGCTCTTTTTAGCACCCGCGCACGGATTTGGGCGAAAACGCGTTTTAAGCATGCACATGCATCTTTTGGTAGACGCGGATGAAGTTTTCTGCAAAACCACAAGATGTGCATGCAAATGGTGCTTTTTGCAGAACGCGCACGTGGATTTCTACCAAACGACGTGCTAAGCATGCCGATGCTGCTCTTTTTAGCACCCGCGCACGCATTTGTGCGAAAACGCGTTTTAAGCATGCACATGCATCTTTTGGTAGACGCGGATGAAGTTTTCTGCAAAACCACAAGATGTGCATGCAAATGGTGCTTTTTGCAGAACGCGCACGTGGATTTCTACCAAACGACGTGCTAAGCTTGCCGATGCTGCTCTTTTTAGCACCCGCGCACGGATTTGTGCGAAAACGCGTTTTAAGCATGCACATGCATCTTTTGGTAGACGCGGATGAAGTTTTCTGGAAAACCACAAGATGTGCATGCAAATGGTGCTTTTGGCAGAACGCGCACGTGGATTTCTACCAAACGACGTGCTAAGCATGCCGATGCTGCTCTTTTTAGCACCCGCGCACGCATTTGTGCGAAAACGCGTTTTAAGCATGCACATGCATCTTTTGATAGACGCGGATGAAGTTTTCTGCAAAACCACAAGATGTGCATGCAAATGGTGCTTTTTGCAGAACGCGCACGTCGATTTCTACCAAACGACGTGCTAAGCATGCCGTTGCTGCTCTTTTTAGCACCCGCGCACGGATTTGTGCGAAAACGCGTTTTAAGCATGCACATGCATCTATTGGTTGACGCGGATGAAGTTTTCTGCAAAACCACAAGATGTGCATGCAAATGGTGCTTTTGGCAGAACGCGCACGTAGATTTCTACCAAACGACGTGCTAAGCATGCCGATGCTACTCTTTTTAGCACCCGCGCATGCATTTGTGCGAAAACGCGTTTGAAGCATGCACATGCATCTTTTGGTAGACGCGGATGAAGTTTTCTGCAAAACCACAAGATGTGCATGCAAATGGTGCTTTTTGCAGAACGCGCACGTGGATTTATACCAAACGACGTGCTAAGCATGCCGATGCTGCTATTTTTAGCACCCGCGCACGCATTTGTGCGAAAACGCGTTTTAAGCATGCACATGCATCTTTTGGTAGACGCGGATGAAGTTTTCTGCAAAACCACAAGATGTGCATGCAAATGGTGCTTTTGGCAGAACGCGCACGTAGATTTCTACGAAACGACGTGCTAAGCATGCCGATGCTACTCTTTTTAGCACCCGCGCACGCATTTGTGCGAAAACGCTTTTGAAGCATGCACATGCATCTTTTGGTAGACGCGGATGAAGTTTTCTGCAAAACCACAAGATGTGCATGCAAATGGTGCTTTTTGCAGAACGCGCACGTGGATTTCTACCAAACGACGTGCTAAGCATGCCGATGCTGCTATTTTTAGCACCCGCGCACGCATTTGTGCGAAAACGCGTTTTAAGCATGCACATGCATCTTTTGGTAGACGCGGATGAAGTTTTCTGCAAAACCACAAGATGTGCATGCAAATGGTGCTTTTTGCAGAACGCGCACGTGGATTTCTACCAAACGACGTGCAAAGCATGCCGATGCTGCTCTTTTTAGCACCCGCGCACGGATTTGTGCGAAAACGCGTTTTAAGCATGCACATGCATCTTTTGGTAGACGCGGATGAAGTTTTCTGCAAAACCACAAGATGTGCATGCAAATGGTGCTTTTGGCAGAACGCGCACGTGGATTTCTACCAAACGACGTGCTAAGCATGCCGATGCTGCTCTTTTTAGCACCCGCGCACGCATTTGTGCGAAAACGCGTTTGAAGCATGCACATGCATCTTTTGGTAGACGCGGATGAAGTTTTCTGCAAAACCACAAGATGTGCATGCAAATGGTGCTTTTTGCAGAACGCGCACGTGGATTTCTACCAAACGACGCGCTAAGCATGCCGATGCTGCTCTTTTTAGCACCCGCGCACGCATTTGTGCGAAAACGCGTTTTAAGCATGCACATGCATCATTTGGTAGACGCGGATGAAGTTTTCTGCAAAACCACAAGATGTGCATGCAAATGGTGCTTTTTGCAGAACGCGCACGTGGATTTCTACCAAACGACGTGCTAAGCATGCCGATGCTGCTCTCTTTAGCACCCGCGCACGGATTTGTGCGAAAACGCGTTTTAAGCATGCACATGCATCTTTTGGTAGACGCGGATGAAGTTTGCTGCAAAACCAGAAGATGTGCATGCAAATGGTGCTTTTGGCAGAACGCGCACGTGGATTTCTACCAAACGACGTGCTAAGCATGCCGATGCTGCTCTTTTTAGCACCCGCGCACGCATTTGTGCGAAAACGCGTTTGAAGCATGCACATGCATCTTTTGGTAGACGCGGATGAAGTTTTCTGCAAAACCACAAGATGTGCATGCAAATGGTGCTTTTTGCAGAACGCGCACGTGGATTTCTACCAAACGACGCGCTAAGCATGCCGATGCTGCTCTTTTTAGCACCCGCGCACGCATTTGTGCGAAAACGCGTTTTAAGCATGCACATGCATCATTTGGTAGACGCGGATGAAGTTTTCTGCAAAACCACAAGATGTGCATGCAAATGGTGCTTTTTGCAGAACGCGCACGTGGATTTCTACCAAACGACGTGCTAAGCATGCCGATGCTGCTCTTTTTAGCACCCGCGCACGCATTTGTGCGAAAACGCGTTTTAAGCATGCACATGCATCTTTTGATAGACGCGGATGAAGTTTTCTGCAAAACCACAAGATGTGCATGCAAATGGTGCTTTTGGCAGAACGCGCACGTGGATTTCTACCAAACGACGTGCTAAGCATGCCGATGCTGCTCTTTTTAGCACCCGCGCACGCATTTGTGCGAAAACGCGTTTTAAGCATGCACATGCATCTTTTGATAGACGCGGATGAAGTTTTCTGCAAAACCACAAGATGTGCATGCAAATGGTGCTTTTTGCAGAACGCGCACGTGGATTTCTACCAAACGACGTGCTAAGCATGCCGATGCTGCTATTTTTAGCACCCGCGCACGCATTTGTGCGAAAACGCGTTTTAAGCATGCACATGCATCTTTTAGTAGACGCGGATGAAGTTTTCTGCAAAACCACAAGATGTGCATGCAAATGGTGCTTTTGGCAGAACGCGCACGTGGATTTCTACCAAACGACGTGCTAAGCATGCCGATGCTGCTCTTTTTAGCACCCGCGCACGCATTTGTGCGAAAACGCGTTTTAAGCATGCACATGCATCTTTTGATAGACGCGGATGAAGTTTTCTGCAAAACCACAAGATGTGCATGCAAATGGTGCTTTTTGCAGAACGCGCACGTGGATTTCTACCAAACGACGTGCTAAGCATGCCGTTGCTGCTCTTTTTAGCACCCGCGCACGGATTTGTGCGAAAACGCGTTTTAAGCATGCACATGCATCTATTGGTTGACGCGGATGAAGTTTTCTGCAAAACCACAAGATGTGCATGCAAATGGTGCTTTTGGCAGAACGCGCACGTAGATTTCTACGAAACGACGTGCTAAGCATGCCGATGCTACTCTTTTTAGCACCCGCGCACGCATTTGTGCGAAAACGCGTTTGAAGCATGCACATGCATCTTTTGGTAGACGCGGATGAAGTTTTCTGCAAAACCACAAGATGTGCATGCAAATGGTGCTTTTTGCAGAACGCGCACGTGGATTTCTACCAAACGACGTGCTAAGCATGCCGATGCTGCTATTTTTAGCACCCGCGCACGCATTTGTGCGAAAACGCGTTTTAAGCATGCACATGCATCTTTTAGTAGACGCGGATGAAGTTTTCTGCAAAACCACAAGATGTGCATGCAAATGGTGCTTTTTGCAGAACGCGCTCGTGGATTTCTACCAAACGACGTGCTAAGCATGCCGATGCTGCTCTTTTTAGCACCCGCGCACGGATTTGGGCGAAAACGCGTTTTAAGCATGCACATGCATCTTTTGGTAGACGCGGATGAAGTTTTCTGCAAAACCACAAGATGTGCATGCAAATGGTGCTTTTTGCAGAACGCGCACGTGGATTTCTACCAAACGACGTGCTAAGCATGCCGATGCTGCTCTTTTTAGCACCCGCGCACGCATTTGTGCGAAAACGCGTTTTAAGCATGCACATGCATCTTTTGGTAGACGCGGATGAAGTTTTCTGCAAAACCACAAGATGTGCATGCAAATGGTGCTTTTTGCAGAACGCGCACGTGGATTTCTACCAAACGACGTGCTAAGCTTGCCGATGCTGCTCTTTTTAGCACCCGCGCACGGATTTGTGCGAAAACGCGTTTTAAGCATGCACATGCATCTTTTGGTAGACGCGGATGAAGTTTTCTGGAAAACCACAAGATGTGCATGCAAATGGTGCTTTTGGCAGAACGCGCACGTGGATTTATACCAAACGACGTGCTAAGCATGCCGATGCTGCTCTTTTTAGCACCCGCGCACGCATTTGTGCGAAAACGCGTTTTAAGCATGCACATGCATCTTTTGATAGACGCGGATGAAGTTTTCTGCAAAACCACAAGATGTGCATGCAAATGGTGCTTTTTGCAGAACGCGCACGTCGATTTCTACCAAACGACGTGCTAAGCATGCCGTTGCTGCTCTTTTTAGCACCCGCGCACGGATTTGTGCGAAAACGCGTTTTAAGCATGCACATGCATCTATTGGTTGACGCGGATGAAGTTTTCTGCAAAACCACAAGATGTGCATGCAAATGGTGCTTTTGGCAGAACGCGCACGTAGATTTCTACCAAACGACGTGCTAAGCATGCCGATGCTACTCTTTTTAGCACCCGCGCACGCATTTGTGCGAAAACGCGTTTGAAGCATGCACATGCATCTTTTGGTAGACGCGGATGAAGTTTTCTGCAAAACCACAAGATGTGCATGCAAATGGTGCTTTTTGCAGAACGCGCACGTGGATTTCTACCAAACGACGTGCTAAGCATGCCGATGCTGCTATTTTTAGCACCCGCGCACGCATTTGTGCGAAAACGCGTTTTAAGCATGCACATGCATCTTTTGGTAGACGCGGATGAAGTTTTCTGGAAAACCACAAGATGTGCATGCAAATGGTGCTTTTGGCAGAACGCGCACGTGGATTTATACCAAACGACGTGCTAAGCATGCCGATGCTGCTCTTTTTAGCACCCGCGCACGCATTTGTGCGAAAACGCGTTTTAAGCATGCACATGCATCTTTTGATAGACGCGGATGAAGTTTTCTGCAAAACCACAAGATGTGCATGCAAATGGTGCTTTTTGCAGAACGCGCACGTCGATTTCTACCAAACGACGTGCTAAGCATGCCGTTGCTGCTCTTTTTAGCACCCGCGCACGGATTTGTGCGAAAACGCGTTTTAAGCATGCACATGCATCTATTGGTTGACGCGGATGAAGTTTTCTGCAAAACCACAAGATGTGCATGCAAATGGTGCTTTTGGCAGAACGCGCACGTAGATTTCTACCAAACGACGTGCTAAGCATGCCGATGCTACTCTTTTTAGCACCCGCGCACGCATTTGTGCGAAAACGCGTTTGAAGCATGCACATGCATCTTTTGGTAGACGCGGATGAAGTTTTCTGCAAAACCACAAGATGTGCATGCAAATGGTGCTTTTTGCAGAACGCGCACGTGGATTTATACCAAACGACGTGCTAAGCATGCCGATGCTGCTATTTTTAGCACCCGCGCACGCATTTGTGCGAAAACGCGTTTTAAGCATGCACATGCATCTTTTGGTAGACGCGGATGAAGTTTTCTGCAAAACCACAAGATGTGCATGCAAATGGTGCTTTTGGCAGAACGCGCACGTAGATTTCTACGAAACGACGTGCTAAGCATGCCGATGCTACTCTTTTTAGCACCCGCGCACGCATTTGTGCGAAAACGCTTTTGAAGCATGCACATGCATCTTTTGGTAGACGCGGATGAAGTTTTCTGCAAAACCACAAGATGTGCATGCAAATGGTGCTTTTTGCAGAACGCGCACGTGGATTTCTACCAAACGACGTGCTAAGCATGCCGATGCTGCTATTTTTAGCACCCGCGCACGCATTTGTGCGAAAACGCGTTTTAAGCATGCACATGCATCTTTTGGTAGACGCGGATGAAGTTTTCTGCAAAACCACAAGATGTGCATGCAAATGGTGCTTTTTGCAGAACGCGCACGTGGATTTCTACCAAACGACGTGCTAAGCATGCCGATGCTGCTCTTTTTAGCACCCGCGCACGGATTTGTGCGAAAACGCGTTTTAAGCATGCACATGCATCTTTTGGTAGACGCGGATGAAGTTTTCTGCAAAACCACAAGATGTGCATGCAAATGGTGCTTTTGGCAGAACGCGCACGTGGATTTCTACCAAACGACGTGCTAAGCATGCCGATGCTGCTCTTTTTAGCACCCGCGCACGCATTTGTGCGAAAACGCGTTTTAAGCATGCACATGCATCTTTTAGTAGACGCGGATGAAGTTTTCTGCAAAACCACAAGATGTGCATGCAAATGGTGCTTTTTGCAGAACGCGCTCGTGGATTTCTACCAAACGACGTGCTAAGCATGCCGATGCTGCTCTTTTTAGCACCCGCGCACGCATTTGTGCGAAAACGCGTTTTAAGCATGCACATGCATCTTTTGGTAGACGCGGATGAAGTTTTCTGCAAAACCACAAGATGTGCATGCAAATGGTGCTTTTTGCAGAACGCGCACGTGGATTTCTACCAAACGACGTGCTAAGCATGCCGATGCTGCTCTTTTTAGCACCCGCGCACGGATTTGTGCGAAAACGCGTTTTAAGCATGCACATGCATCTTTTGGTAGACGCGGATGAAGTTTGCTGCAAAACCACAAGATGTGCATGCAAATGGTGCTTTTGGCAGAACGCGCACGTGGATTTCTACCAAACGACGTGCTAAGCATGCCGATGCTGCTCTTTTTAGCACCCGCGCACGCATTTGTGCGAAAACGCGTTTGAAGCATGCACATGCATCTTTTGGTAGACGCGGATGAAGTTTTCTGCAAAACCACAAGATGTGCATGCAAATGGTGCTTTTTGCAGAACGCGCACGTGGGTTTCTACCAAACGACGCGCTAAGCATGCCGATGCTGCTCTTTTTAGCACCCGCGCACGCATTTGTGCGAAAACGCGTTTTAAGCATGCACATGCATCTTTTGGTAGACGCGGATGAAGTTTTCTGCAAAACCACAAGATGTGCATGCAAATGGTGCTTTTGGCAGAACGCGCACGTAGATTTCTACCAAACGACGTGCTAAGCATGCCGATGCTACTCTTTTTAGCACCCGCGCACGCATTTGTGCGAAAACGCGTTTTAAGCATGCACATGCATCTTTTGGTAGACGCGGATGAAGTTTTCTGCAAAACCACAAGATGTGCATGCAAATGGTGCTTTTGGCAGAACGCGCACGTGGATTTCAACCAAACGATGTGCTAAGCATGCCGATGCTGCTCTTTTTAGCACCCGCGCACGGATTTGTGCGAGAACGCGTTTTAAGCATGCACATGCATCTTTTGGTAGACGCGGATGAAGTTTTCTGCAAAACCACAAAATGTGCATGCAAATGGTGCTTTTTGCAGAACGCGCACGTGGATTTCTACCAAACGACGTGCTAAGCATGCCGATGCTGCTCTTTTTAGCACCCGCGCACGCATTTGTGCGAAAACGCGTTTTAAGCATGCACATGCATCTTTTGGTAGACGCGGATGAAGTTTTCTGCAAAACCACAAGATGTGCATGCAAATGGTGCTTTTTGCAGAACGCGCACGTGGATTTCTACCAAACGACGTGCTAAGCTTGCCGATGCTGCTCTTTTTAGCACCCGCGCACGGATTTGTGCGAAAACGCGTTTTAAGCATGCACATGCATCTTTTGGTGGACGCGGATGAAGTTTTCTGCAAAACCACAAGATGTGCATGCAAATGGTGCTTTTGGCAGAACGCGCACGTGGATTTCTACCAAACGACGTGCTAAGCATGCCGATGCTGCTCTTTTTAGCACCCGCGCACGCATTTGTGCGAAAACGCGTTTTAAGCATGCACATGCATCTTTTGATAGACGCGGATGAAGTTTTCTGCAAAACCACAAGATGTGCATGCAAATGGTGCTTTTTGCAGAACGCGCACGTGGATTTCTACCAAACGACGTGCTAAGCATGCCGTTGCTGCTCTTTTTAGCACCCGCGCACGGATTTGTGCGAAAACGCGTTTTAAGCATGCACATGCATCTATTGGTTGACGCGGATGAAGTTTTCTGCAAAACCACAAGATGTGCATGCAAATGGTGCTTTTGGCAGAACGCGCACGTAGATTTCTACGAAACGACGTGCTAAGCATGCCGATGCTACTCTTTTTAGCACCCGCGCACGCATTTGTGCGAAAACGCGTTTGAAGCATGCACATGCATCTTTTGGTAGACGCGGATGAAGTTTTCTGCAAAACCACAAGATGTGCATGCAAATGGTGCTTTTTGCAGAACGCGCACGTGGATTTCTACCAAACGACGTGCTAAGCATGCCGATGCTGCTATTTTTAGCACCCGCGCACGCATTTGTGCGAAAACGCGTTTTAAGCATGCACATGCATCTTTTAGTAGACGCGGATGAAGTTTTCTGCAAAACCACAAGATGTGCATGCAAATGGTGCTTTTTGCAGAACGCGCTCGTGGATTTCTACCAAACGACGTGCTAAGCATGCCGATGCTGCTCTTTTTAGCACCCGCGCACGGATTTGGGCGAAAACGCGTTTTAAGCATGCACATGCATCTTTTGGTAGACGCGGATGAAGTTTTCTGCAAAACCACAAGATGTGCATGCAAATGGTGCTTTTTGCAGAACGCGCACGTGGATTTCTACCAAACGACGTGCTAAGCATGCCGATGCTGCTCTTTTTAGCACCCGCGCACGCATTTGTGCGAAAACGCGTTTTAAGCATGCACATGCATCTTTTGGTAGACGCGGATGAAGTTTTCTGCAAAACCACAAGATGTGCATGCAAATGGTGCTTTTTGCAGAACGCGCACGTGGATTTCTACCAAACGACGTGCTAAGCTTGCCGATGCTGCTCTTTTTAGCACCCGCGCACGGATTTGTGCGAAAACGCGTTTTAAGCATGCACATGCATCTTTTGGTAGACGCGGATGAAGTTTTCTGGAAAACCACAAGATGTGCATGCAAATGGTGCTTTTGGCAGAACGCGCACGTGGATTTCTACCAAACGACGTGCTAAGCATGCCGATGCTGCTCTTTTTAGCACCCGCGCACGCATTTGTGCGAAAACGCGTTTTAAGCATGCACATGCATCTTTTGATAGACGCGGATGAAGTTTTCTGCAAAACCACAAGATGTGCATGCAAATGGTGCTTTTTGCAGAACGCGCACGTCGATTTCTACCAAACGACGTGCTAAGCATGCCGTTGCTGCTCTTTTTAGCACCCGCGCACGGATTTGTGCGAAAACGCGTTTTAAGCATGCACATGCATCTATTGGTTGACGCGGATGAAGTTTTCTGCAAAACCACAAGATGTGCATGCAAATGGTGCTTTTGGCAGAACGCGCACGTAGATTTCTACCAAACGACGTGCTAAGCATGCCGATGCTACTCTTTTTAGCACCCGCGCACGCATTTGTGCGAAAACGCGTTTGAAGCATGCACATGCATCTTTTGGTAGACGCGGATGAAGTTTTCTGCAAAACCACAAGATGTGCATGCAAATGGTGCTTTTTGCAGAACGCGCACGTGGATTTATACCAAACGACGTGCTAAGCATGCCGATGCTGCTATTTTTAGCACCCGCGCACGCATTTGTGCGAAAACGCGTTTTAAGCATGCACATGCATCTTTTGGTAGACGCGGATGAAGTTTTCTGCAAAACCACAAGATGTGCATGCAAATGGTGCTTTTGGCAGAACGCGCACGTAGATTTCTACGAAACGACGTGCTAAGCATGCCGATGCTACTCTTTTTAGCACCCGCGCACGCATTTGTGCGAAAACGCGTTTTAAGCATGCACATGCATCTTTTAGTAGACGCGGATGAAGTTTTCTGCAAAACCACAAGATGTGCATGCAAATGGTGCTTTTTGCAGAACGCGCTCGTGGATTTCTACCAAACGACGTGCTAAGCATGCCGATGCTGCTCTTTTTAGCACCCGCGCACGCATTTGTGCGAAAACGCGTTTTAAGCATGCACATGCATCTTTTGGTAGACGCGGATGAAGTTTTCTGCAAAACCACAAGATGTGCATGCAAATGGTGCTTTTTGCAGAACGCGCACGTGAATTTCTACCAAACGACGTGCTAAGCATGCCGATGCTGCTCTTTTTAGCACCCGCGCACGGATTTGTGCGAAAACGCGTTTTAAGCATGCACATGCATCTTTTGGTAGACGCGGATGAAGTTTGCTGCAAAACCACAAGATGTGCATGCAAATGGTGCTTTTGGCAGAACGCGCACGTGGATTTCTACCAAACGACGTGCTAAGCATGCCGATGCTGCTCTTTTTAGCACCCGCGCACGCATTTGTGCGAAAACGCGTTTGAAGCATGCACATGCATCTTTTGGTAGACGCGGATGAAGTTTTCTGCAAAACCACAAGATGTGCATGCAAATGGTGCTTTTTGCAGAACGCGCACGTGGGTTTCTACCAAACGACGCGCTAAGCATGCCGATGCTGCTCTTTTTAGCACCCGCGCACGCATTTGTGCGAAAACGCGTTTTAAGCATGCACATGCATCTTTTGGTAGACGCGGATGAAGTTTTCTGCAAAACCACAAGATGTGCATGCAAATGGTGCTTTTGGCAGAACGCGCACGTAGATTTCTACCAAACGACGTGCTAAGCATGCCGATGCTACTCTTTTTAGCACCCGCGCACGCATTTGTGCGAAAACGCGTTTTAAGCATGCACATGCATCTTTTGGTAGACGCGGATGAAGTTTTCTGCAAAACCACAAGATGTGCATGCAAATGGTGCTTTTGGCAGAACGCGCACGTGGATTTCAACCAAACGATGTGCTAAGCATGCCGATGCTGCTCTTTTTAGCACCCGCGCACGGATTTGTGCGAGAACGCGTTTTAAGCATGCACATGCATCTTTTGGTAGACGCGGATGAAGTTTTCTGCAAAACCACAAAATGTGCATGCAAATGGTGCTTTTTGCAGAACGCGCACGTGGATTTCTACCAAACGACGTGCTAAGCATGCCGATGCTGCTCTTTTTAGCACCCGCGCACGCATTTGTGCGAAAACGCGTTTTAAGCATGCACATGCATCTTTTGGTAGACGCGGATGAAGTTTTCTGCAAAACCACAAGATGTGCATGCAAATGGTGCTTTTTGCAGAACGCGCACGTGGATTTCTACCAAACGACGTGCTAAGCTTGCCGATGCTGCTCTTTTTAGCACCCGCGCACGGATTTGTGCGAAAACGCGTTTTAAGCATGCACATGCATCTTTTGGTGGACGCGGATGAAGTTTTCTGCAAAACCACAAGATGTGCATGCAAATGGTGCTTTTGGCAGAACGCGCACGTGGATTTCTACCAAACGACGTGCTAAGCATGCCGATGCTGCTCTTTTTAGCACCCGCGCACGCATTTGTGCGAAAACGCGTTTTAAGCATGCACATGCATCTTTTGGTAGACGCGGATGAAGTTTTCTGCAAAACCACAAGATGTGCATGCAAATGGTGCTTTTTGCAGAACGCGCACGTGGATTTCTACCAAACAACGTGCTAAGCATGCCGATGCTGCTCTTTTTAGCACCCGCGCACGCATTTGTGCGAAAACGCGTTTTAAGCATGCACATGCATCTTTTGGTAGACGCGGATGAAGTTTTCTGCAAAACCACAAGATGTGCATGCAAATGGTGCTTTTTGCAGAACGCGCACGTGGATTTCTACCAAACGACGTGCTAAGCATGCCGATGCTGCTCTTTTTAGCACCCGCGCACGGATTTGTGCGAAAACGCGTTTTAAGCATGCACATGCATCTTTTGGTAGACGCGGATGAAGTTTTCTGCAAAACCACAAGATGTGCATGCAAATGGTGCTTTTGGCAGAACGCGCACGTGGATTTCTACCAAACGACGTGCTAAGCATGCCGATGCTGCTCTTTTTAGCACCCGCGCACGCATTTGTGCGAAAACGCGTTTTAAGCATGCACATGCATCTTTTGGTAGACGCGGATGAAGTTTTCTGCAAAACCACAAGATGTGCATGCAAATGGTGCTTTTTGCAGAACGCGCTCGTGGATTTCTACCAAACGACGTGCTAAGCATGCCGATGCTGCTCTTTTTAGCACCCGCGCACGCGTTTGTGCGAAAACGCGTTTTAAGCATGCACATGCATCTTTTGGTAGACGCGGATGAAGTTTTCTGCAAAACCACAAGATGTGCATGCAAATGGTGCTTTTTGCAGAACGCGCACGTGGATTTCTACCAAACGACGTGCTAAGCATGCCGATGCTGCTCTTTTTAGCACCCGCGCACGGATTTGTGCGAAAACGCGTTTTAAGCATGCACATGCATCTTTTGGTAGACGCGGATGAAGTTTGCTGCAAAACCACAAGATGTGCATGCAAATGGTGCTTTTGGCTGAACGCGCACGTGGATTTCTACCAAACGACGTGCTAAGCATGCCGATGCTGCTCTTTTTAGCACCCGCGCACGCATTTGTGCGAAAACGCGTTTTAAGCATGCACATGCATCTTTTGGTAGACGCGGATGAAGTTTTCTGCAAAACCACAAGATGTGCATGCAAATGGTGCTTTTTGCAGAACGCGCACGTGGATTTCTACCAAACGACGTGCTAAGCATGCCGATGCTGCTCTTTTTAGCACCCGCGCACGCATTTGTGCGAAAACGCGTTTTAATCATGCACATGCATCTTTTGGTAGACGCGGATGAAGTTTTCTGCAAAACCACAAGATGTGCATGCAAATGGTGCTTTTGGCAGAACGCGCACGTGGATTTCTACCAAACGACGTGCTAAGCATGCCGATGCTGCTCTTTTTAGCACCCGCGCACGCATTTGTGCGAAAACGCGTTTTAAGCATGCACATGCATCTTTTGGTAGACGCGGATGAAGTTTTCTGCAAAACCACAAGATGTGCATGCAAATGGTGCTTTTTGCAGAACGCGCACGTGGATTTCTACCAAACGACGTGCTAAGCATGCCGATGCTGCTCTTTTTAGCACCCGCGCACGGATTTGTGCGAAAACGCGTTTTAAGCATGCACATGCATCTTTTGGTAGACGCGGATGAAGTTTTCTGCAAAACCACAAGATGTGCATGCAAATGGTGCTTTTGGCAGAACGCGCACGTGGATTTCTACCAAACGACGTGCTAAGCATGCCGATGCTGCTCTTTTTAGCACCCGCGCACGCATTTGTGCGAAAACGCGTTTTAAGCATGCACATGCATCTTTTGGTAGACGCGGATGAAGTTTTCTGCAAAACCACAAGATGTGCATGCAAATGGTGCTTTTTGCAGAACGCGCTCGTTGATTTCTACCAAACGACGTGCTAAGCATGCCGATGCTGCTCTTTTTAGCACCCGCGCACGCGTTTGTGCGAAAACGCGTTTTAAGCATGCACATGCATCTTTTGGTAGACGCGGATGAAGTTTTCTGCAAAACCACAAGATGTGCATGCAAATGGTGCTTTTTGCAGAACGCGCACGTGGATTTCTACCAAACGACGTGCTAAGCATGCCGATGCTGCTCTTTTTAGCACCCGCGCACGGATTTGTGCGAAAACGCGTTTTAAGCATGCACATGCATCTTTTGGTAGACGCGGATGAAGTTTGCTGCAAAACCACAAGATGTGCATGCAAATGGTGCTTTTGGCTGAACGCGCACGTGGATTTCTACCAAACGACGTGCTAAGCATGCCGATGCTGCTCTTTTTAGCACCCGCGCACGGATTTGTGCGAAAACGCGTTTTAAGCATGCACATGCATCTTTTGGTAGACGCGGATGAAGTTTTCTGCAAAACCACAAGATGTGCATGCAAATGGTGCTTTTGGCAGAACGCGCACGTGGATTTCTACCAAACGACGTGCTAAGCATGCCGATGCTGCTCTTTTTAGCACCCGCGCACGCATTTGTGCGAAAACGCGTTTTAAGCATGCACATGCATCTTTTGGTAGACGCGGATGAAGTTTTCTGCAAAACCACAAGATGTGCATGCAAATGGTGCTTTTTGCAGAACGCGCTCGTGGATTTCTACCAAACGACGTGCTAAGCATGCCGATGCTGCTCTTTTTAGCACCCGCGCACGCATTTGTGCGAAAACGCGTTTTAAGCATGCACATGCATCTTTTGGTAGACGCGGATGAAGTTTTCTGCAAAACCACAAGATGTGCATGCAAATGGTGCTTTTTGCAGAACGCGCACGTGGATTTCTACCAAACGACGTGCTAAGCATGCCGATGCTGCTCTTTTTAGCACCCGCGCACGCATTTGTGCGAAAACGCGTTTTAATCATGCACATGCATCTTTTGGTAGACGCGGATGAAGTTTTCTGCAAAACCACAAGATGTGCATGCAAATGGTGCTTTTGGCAGAACGCGCACGTGGATTTCTACCAAACGACGTGCTAAGCATGCCGATGCTGCTCTTTTTAGCACCCGCGCACGCATTTGTGCGAAAACGCGTTTTAAGCATGCACATGCATCTTTTGGTAGACGCGGATGAAGTTTTCTGCAAAACCACAAGATGTGCATGCAAATGGTGCTTTTTGCAGAACGCGCTCGTTGATTTCTACCAAACGACGTGCTAAGCATGCCGATGCTGCTCTTTTTAGCACCCGCGCACGCGTTTGTGCGAAAACGCGTTTTAAGCATGCACATGCATCTTTTGGTAGACGCGGATGAAGTTTTCTGCAAAACCACAAGATGTGCATGCAAATGGTGCTTTTTGCAGAACGCGCACGTGGATTTCTACCAAACGACGTGCTAAGCATGCCGATGCTGCTCTTTTTAGCACCCGCGCACGGATTTGTGCGAAAACGCGTTTTAAGCATGCACATGCATCTTTTGGTAGACGCGGATGAAGTTTGCTGCAAAACCACAAGATGTGCATGCAAATGGTGCTTTTGGCTGAACGCGCCACGTGGATTTCTACCAAACGACGTGCTAAGCATGCCGATGCTGCTCTTTTTAGCACCCGCGCACGGATTTGTGCGAAAACGCGTTTTAAGCATGCACATGCATCTTTTGGTAGACGCGGATGAAGTTTTCTGCAAAACCACAAGATGTGCATGCAAATGGTGCTTTTGGCAGAACGCGCACGTGGATTTCTACCAAACGACGTGCTAAGCATGCCGATGCTGCTCTTTTTAGCACCCGCGCACGCATTTGTGCGAAAACGCGTTTTAAGCATGCACATGCATCTTTTGGTAGACGCGGATGAAGTTTTCTGCAAAACCACAAGATGTGCATGCAAATGGTGCTTTTTGCAGAACGCGCTCGTGGATTTCTACCAAACGACGTGCTAAGCATGCCGATGCTGCTCTTTTTAGCACCCGCGCACGCATTTGTGCGAAAACGCGTTTTAAGCATGCACATGCATCTTTTGGTAGACGCGGATGAAGTTTTCTGCAAAACCACAAGATGTGCATGCAAATGGTGCTTTTTGCAGAACGCGCACGTGGATTTCTACCAAACGACGTGCTAAGCATGCCGATGCTGCTCTTTTTAGCACCCGCGCACGCATTTGTGCGAAAACGCGTTTTAATCATGCACATGCATCTTTTGGTAGACGCGGATGAAGTTTTCTGCAAAACCACAAGATGTGCATGCAAATGGTGCTTTTGGCAGAACGCGCACGTGGATTTCTACCAAACGACGTGCTAAGCATGCCGATGCTGCTCTTTTTAGCACCCGCGCACGCATTTGTGCGAAAACGCGTTTTAAGCATGCACATGCATCTTTTGGTAGACGCGGATGAAGTTTTCTGCAAAACCACAAGATGTGCATGCAAATGGTGCTTTTTGCAGAACGCGCACGTGGATTTCTACCAAACGACGTGCTAAGCATGCCGATGCTGCTCTTTTTAGCACCCGCGCACGCATTTGTGCGAAAACGCGTTTTAAGCATGCACATGCATCTTTTGGTAGACGCGGATGAAGGTTTCTGCAAAACCACAAGATGTGCATGCAAATGGTGCTTTTTGCAGAACGCGCACGCGGATTTCTACCAAACGACGTGCTAAGCATGCCGATGCTGCTCTTTTTAGCACCCGCGCACGCATTTGTGCGAAAACGCATTTTAAGCATGCACATGCATCTTTTGGTAGACGCGGATGAAGTTTTCTGCAAAACCACAAGATGTGCATGCAAATGGTGCGTTTTGCAGAACGCGCACGTGGATTTCTACCAAACGATGTGCTAAGCTTGCCGATGCTGCTCTTTTTAGCACCCGCGCACGGATTTGTGCGAAAACGCGTTTTATGCATGCACATGCATCTTTTGGTAGACGCGGATGAAGTTTTCTGCAAAACCACAAGATGTGCATGCAAATGGTGCTTTTGGCAGAACGCGCACGTGGATTTCTACCAAACGACGTGCTAAGCATGCCGATGCTGCTCTTTTTAGCACCCGCGCACGCATTTGTGCGAAAACGCGTTTTAAGCATGCACATGCATCTTTTGGTAGACGCGGATGAAGTTTTCTGCAAAACCACAAGATGTGCATGCAAATGGTGCTTTTTGCAGAACGCGCACGTGGATTTCTACCAAACGACGTGCTAAGCATGCCGATGCTGCTCTTTTTAGCACCCGCGCACGGATTTGTGCGAAAACGCGTTTTAAGCATGCACATGCATCTTTTGGTAGACGCGGATGAAGTTTTCTGCAAAACCACAAGATGTGCATGCAAATGGTGCTTTTGGCAGAACGCGCACGTATATTTCTACCAAACGACGTGCTAAGCATGCCGATGCTGCTCTTTTTAGCACCCGCGCACGGATTTGTGCGAAAACGCGTTTTAAGCATGCACATGCATCTTTTGGTAGACGCGGATGAAGTTTTCTGCAAAACCACAAGATGTGCATGCAAATGGTGCTTTTTGCAGAACGCGCACGTGGATTTCTACCAAACGACGTGCTAAGCATGCCGATGCTGCTATTTTTAGCACCCGCGCACGCATTTGTGCGAAAACGCGTTTTAAGCATGCACATGCATCTTTTGGTAGACGCGGATGAAGTTTTCTGCAAAACCACAAGATGTGCATGCAAATGGTGCTTTTTGCAGAACGCGCACGTGGATTTCTACCAAACGACGTGCTAAGCATGCCGATGCTGCTCTTTTTAGCACCCGCGCACGGATTTGTGCGAAAACGCGTTTTAAGCATGCACATGCATCTTTTGGTAGACGCGGATGAAGTTTTCTGCAAAACCACAAGATGTGCATGCAAATGGTGCTTTTTGCAGAACGCGCACGTGGATTTCTACCAAACAACGTGCTAAGCATGCCGATGCTGCTCTTTTTAGCACCCGCGCACGCATTTGTGCGAAAACGCGTTTTAAGCATGCACATGCATCTTTTGGTAGACGCGGATGAAGTTTTCTGCAAAACCACAAGATGTGCATGCAAATGGTGCTTTTTGCAGAACGCGCACGTGGATTTCTACCAAACGACGTGCTAAGCATGCCGATGCTGCTCTTTTTAGCACCCGCGCACGGATTTGTGCGAAAACGCGTTTTAAGCATGCACATGCATCTTTTGGTAGACGCGGATGAAGTTTTCTGCAAAACCACAAGATGTGCATGCAAATGGTGCTTTTGGCAGAACGCGCACGTGGATTTCTACCAAACGACGTGCTAAGCATGCCGATGCTGCTCTTTTTAGCACCCGCGCACGCATTTGTGCGAAAACGCGTTTTAAGCATGCACATGCATCTTTTGGTAGACGCGGATGAAGTTTTCTGCAAAACCACAAGATGTGCATGCAAATGGTGCTTTTTGCAGAACGCGCTCGTGGATTTCTACCAAACGACGTGCTAAGCATGCCGATGCTGCTCTTTTTAGCACCCGCGCACGCGTTTGTGCGAAAACGCGTTTTAAGCATGCACATGCATCTTTTGGTAGACGCGGATGAAGTTTTCTGCAAAACCACAAGATGTGCATGCAAATGGTGCTTTTTGCAGAACGCGCACGTGGATTTCTACCAAACGACGTGCTAAGCATGCCGATGCTGCTCTTTTTAGCACCCGCGCACGGATTTGTGCGAAAACGCGTTTTAAGCATGCACATGCATCTTTTGGTAGACGCGGATGAAGTTTGCTGCAAAACCACAAGATGTGCATGCAAATGGTGCTTTTGGCTGAACGCGCACGTGGATTTCTACCAAACGACGTGCTAAGCATGCCGATGCTGCTCTTTTTAGCACCCGCGCACGCATTTGTGCGAAAACGCGTTTTAAGCATGCACATGCATCTTTTGGTAGACGCGGATGAAGTTTTCTGCAAAACCACAAGATGTGCATGCAAATGGTGCTTTTTGCAGAACGCGCACGTGGATTTCTACCAAACGACGTGCTAAGCATGCCGATGCTGCTCTTTTTAGCACCCGCGCACGCATTTGTGCGAAAACGCGTTTTAATCATGCACATGCATCTTTTGGTAGACGCGGATGAAGTTTTCTGCAAAACCACAAGATGTGCATGCAAATGGTGCTTTTGGCAGAACGCGCACGTGGATTTCTACCAAACGACGTGCTAAGCATGCCGATGCTGCTCTTTTTAGCACCCGCGCACGCATTTGTGCGAAAACGCGTTTTAAGCATGCACATGCATCTTTTGGTAGACGCGGATGAAGTTTTCTGCAAAACCACAAGATGTGCATGCAAATGGTGCTTTTCGCAGAACGCGCACGTGGATTTCTACCAAACGACGTGCTAAGCATGCCGATGCTGCTCTTTTTAGCACCCGCGCACGCATTTGTGCGAAAACGCGTTTTAAGCATGCACATGCATCTTTTGGTAGACGCGGATGAAGGTTTCGGCAAAACCACAAGATGTGCATGCAAATGGTGCTTTTTGCAGAACGCGCACGTGGATTTCTACCAAACGACGTGCTAAGCATGCCGATGCTGCTCTTTTTAGCACCCGCGCACGCATTTGTGCGAAAACGCGTTTTAAGCATGCACATGCATCTTTTGGTAGACGCGGATGAAGTTTTCTGCAAAACCACAAGATGTGCATGCAAATGGTGCGTTTTGCAGAACGCGCACGTGGATTTCTACCAAACGATGTGCTAAGCTTGCCGATGCTGCTCTTTTTAGCACCCGCGCACGGATTTGTGCGAAAACGCGTTTTATGCATGCACATGCATCTTTTGGTAGACGCGGATGAAGTTTTCTGCAAAACCACAAGATGTGCATGCAAATGGTGCTTTTGGCAGAACGCGCACGTGGATTTCTACCAAACGACGTGCTAAGCATGCCGATGCTGCTCTTTTTAGCACCCGCGCACGCATTTGTGCGAAAACGCGTTTTAAGCATGCACATGCATCTTTTGGTAGACGCGGATGAAGTTTTCTGCAAAACCACAAGATGTGCATGCAAATGGTGCTTTTTGCAGAACGCGCACGTGGATTTCTACCAAACGACGTGCTAAGCATGCCGATGCTGCTCTTTTTAGCACCCGCGCACGGATTTGTGCGAAAACGCGTTTTAAGCATGCACATGCATCTTTTGGTAGACGCGGATGAAGTTTTCTGCAAAACCACAAGATGTGCATGCAAATGGTGCTTTTGGCAGAACGCGCACGTCTATTTCTACCAAACGACGTGCTAAGCATGCCGATGCTGCTCTTTTTAGCACCCGCGCACGCATTTGTGCGAAAACGCGTTTTAAGCATGCACATGCATCTTTTGGTAGACGCGGATGAAGTTTTCTGCAAAACCACAAGGTGTGCATGCAAATGGTGCTTTTTGCAGAACGCGCACGTGGATTTCTACCAAACGACGTGCTAAGCTTGCCGATGCTGCTCTTTTTAGCACCCGCGCACGGATTTGTGCGAAAACGCGTTTTAAGCATGCACATGCATCTTTTGGTAGACGCGGATGAAGTTTTCTGCAAAACCACAAGATGTGCATGCAAATGGTGCTTTTGGCAGAACGCGCACGTGGATTTCTACCAAACGACGTGCTAAGCATGCCGATGCTGCTCTTTTTAGCACCCGCGCACGCATTTGTGCGAAAACGCGTTTTAAGCATGCACATGCATCTTTTGATAGACGCGGATGAAGTTTTCTGCAAAACCACAAGATGTGCATGCAAATGGTGCTTTTTGCAGAACGCGCACGTGGATTTCTACCAAACGACGTGCTAAGCATGCCGTTGCTGCTCTTTTTAGCACCCGCGCACGGATTTGTGCGAAAACGCGTTTTAAGCATGCACATGCATCTATTGGTTGACGCGGATGAAGTTTTCTGCAAAACCACAAGATGTGCATGCAAATGGTGCTTTTGGCAGAACGCGCACGTGGATTTCTACCAAACGACGTGCTAAGCATGCGGATGCTGCTCTTTTTAGCACCCGCGCACGCATTTGTGCGAAAACGCGTTTTAAGCATGCACATGCATCTTTTGGTAGACGCGGATGAAGTTTTGTGCAAAACCACAAGATGTGCATGCAAATGGTGCTTTTTGCAGAACGCGCTCGTGGATTTCTACCAAACGACGTGCTAAGCATGCCGATGCTGCTCTTTTTAGCACCCGCGCACGCGTTTGTGCGAAAACGCGTTTTAAGCATGCACATGCATCTTTTGGTAGACGCGGATGAAGTTTTCTGCAAAACCACAAGATGTGCATGCAAATGGTGCTTTTTGCAGAACGCGCACGTGGATTTCTACCAAACGACGTGCTAAGCATGCCGATGCTGCTCTTTTTAGCACCCGCGCACGGATTTGTGCGAAAATGCGTTTTAAGCATGCACATGCATCTTTTGGTAGACGCGGATGAAGTTTTCTGCAAAACCACAAGATGTGCATGCAAATGGTGCTTTTTGCAGAACGCGCACGTGGATTTCTACCAAACGACGTGCTAAGCATGCCGATGCTGCTATTTTTAGCACCCGCGCACGCATTTGTGCGAAAACGCGTTTTAAGCATGCACATGCATCTTTTGGTAGACGCGGATGAAGTTTTCTGCAAAACCACAAGATGTGCATGCAAATGGTGCTTTTTGCAGAACGCGCACGTGGATTTCTACCAAACGACGTGCTAAGCATGCCGATGCTGCTCTTTTTAGCACCCGCGCACGGATTTGTGCGAAAACGCGTTTTAAGCATGCACATGCATCTTTTGGTAGACGCGGATGAAGTTTTCTGCAAAACCACAAGATGTGCATGCAAATGGTGCTTTTTGCAGAACGCGCACGTGGATTTCTACCAAACAACGTGCTAAGCATGCCGATGCTGCTCTTTTTAGCACCCGCGCACGCATTTGTGCGAAAACGCGTTTTAAGCATGCACATGCATCTTTTGGTAGACGCGGATGAAGTTTTCTGCAAAACCACAAGATGTGCATGCAAATGGTGCTTTTTGCAGAACGCGCACGTGGATTTCTACCAAACGACGTGCTAAGCATGCCGATGCTGCTCTTTTTAGCACCCGCGCACGGATTTGTGCGAAAACGCGTTTTAAGCATGCAGATGCATCTTTTGGTAGACGCGGATGAAGTTTTCTGCAAAACCACAAGATGTGCATGCAAATGGTGCTTTTGGCAGAACGCGCACGTGGATTTCTACCAAACGACGTGCTAAGCATGCCGATGCTGCTCTTTTTAGCACCCGCGCACGCATTTGTGCGAAAACGCGTTTTAAGCATGCACATGCATCTTTTGGTAGACGCGGATGAAGTTTTCTGCAAAACCACAAGATGTGCATGCAAATGGTGCTTTTTGCAGAACGCGCTCGTGGATTTCTACCAAACGACGTGCTAAGCATGCCGATGCTGCTCTTTTTAGCACCCGCGCACGCGTTTGTGCGAAAACGCGTTTTAAGCATGCACATGCATCTTTTGGTAGACGCGGATGAAGTTTTCTGCAAAACCACAAGATGTGCATGCAAATGGTGCTTTTTGCAGAACGCGCACGTGGATTTCTACCAAACGACGTGCTAAGCATGCCGATGCTGCTCTTTTTAGCACCCGCGCACGGATTTGTGCGAAAACGCGTTTTAAGCATGCACATGCATCTTTTGGTAGACGCGGATGAAGTTTGCTGCAAAACCACAAGATGTGCATGCAAATGGTGCTTTTGGCTGAACGCGCACGTGGATTTCTACCAAACGACGTGCTAAGCATGCCGATGCTGCTCTTTTTAGCACCCGCGCACGCATTTGTGCGAAAACGCGTTTTAAGCATGCACATGCATCTTTTGGTAGACGCGGATGAAGTTTTCTGCAAAACCACAAGATGTGCATGCAAATGGTGCTTTTTGCAGAACGCGCACGTGGATTTCTACCAAACGACGTGCTAAGCATGCCGATGCTGCTCTTTTTAGCACCCGCGCACGCATTTGTGCGAAAACGCGTTTTAATCATGCACATGCATCTTTTGGTAGACGCGGATGAAGTTTTCTGCAAAACCACAAGATGTGCATGCAAATGGTGCTTTTGGCAGAACGCGCACGTGGATTTCTACCAAACGACGTGCTAAGCATGCCGATGCTGCTCTTTTTAGCACCCGCGCACGCATTTGTGCGAAAACGCGTTTTAAGCATGCACATGCATCTTTTGGTAGACGCGCATGAAGTTTTCTGCAAAACCACAAGATGTGCATGCAAATGGTGCTTTTTGCAGAACGCGCACGTGGATTTCTACCAAACGACGTGCTAAGCATGCCGATGCTGCTCTTTTTAGCACCCGCGCACGCATTTGTGCGAAAACGCGTTTTAAGCATGCACATGCATCTTTTGGTAGACGCGGATGAAGGTTTCTGCAAAACCACAAGATGTGCATGCAAATGGTGCTTTTTGCAGAACGCGCACGTGGATTTCTACCAAACGACGTGCTAAGCATGCCGATGCTGCTCTTTTTAGCACCCGCGCACGCATTTGTGCGAAAACGCGTTTTAAGCATGCACATGCATCTTTTGGTAGACGCGGATGAAGTTTTCTGCAAAACCACAAGATGTGCATGCAAATGGTGCGTTTTGCAGAACGCGCACGTGGATTTCTACCAAACGATGTGCTAAGCTTGCCGATGCTGCTCTTTTTAGCACCCGCGCACGGATTTGTGCGAAAACGCGTTTTATGCATGCACATGCATCTTTTGGTAGACGCGGATGAAGTTTTCTGCAAAACCACAAGATGTGCATGCAAATGGTGCTTTTGGCAGAACGCGCACGTGGATTTCTACCAAACGACGTGCTAAGCATGCCGATGCTGCTCTTTTTAGCACCCGCGCACGCATTTGTGCGAAAACGCGTTTTAAGCATGCACATGCATCTTTTGGTAGACGCGGATGAAGTTTTCTGCAAAACCACAAGATGTGCATGCAAATGGTGCTTTTTGCAGAACGCGCACGTGGATTTCTACCAAACGACGTGCTAAGCATGCCGATGCTGCTCTTTTTAGCACCCGCGCACGGATTTGTGCGAAAACGCGTTTTAAGCATGCACATGCATCTTTTGGTAGACGCGGATGAAGTTTTCTGCAAAACCACAAGATGTGCATGCAAATGGTGCTTTTGGCAGAACGCGCACGTATATTTCTACCAAACGACGTGCTAAGCATGCCGATGCTGCTCTTTTTAGCACCCGCGCACGGATTTGTGCGAAAACGCGTTTTAAGCATGCACATGCATCTTTTGGTAGACGCGGATGAAGTTTTCTGCAAAACCACAAGATGTGCATGCAAATGGTGCTTTTTGCAGAACGCGCACGTGGATTTCTACCAAACGACGTGCTAAGCATGCCGATGCTGCTATTTTTAGCACCCGCGCACGCATTTGTGCGAAAACGCGTTTTAAGCATGCACATGCATCTTTTGGTAGACGCGGATGAAGTTTTCTGCAAAACCACAAGATGTGCATGCAAATGGTGCTTTTTGCAGAACGCGCACGTGGATTTCTACCAAACGACGTGCTAAGCATGCCGATGCTGCTCTTTTTAGCACCCGCGCACGGATTTGTGCGAAAACGCGTTTTAAGCATGCACATGCATCTTTTGGTAGACGCGGATGAAGTTTTCTGCAAAACCACAAGATGTGCATGCAAATGGTGCTTTTTGCAGAACGCGCACGTGGATTTCTACCAAACAACGTGCTAAGCATGCCGATGCTGCTCTTTTTAGCACCCGCGCACGCATTTGTGCGAAAACGCGTTTTAAGCATGCACATGCATCTTTTGGTAGACGCGGATGAAGTTTTCTGCAAAACCACAAGATGTGCATGCAAATGGTGCTTTTTGCAGAACGCGCACGTGGATTTCTACCAAACGACGTGCTAAGCATGCCGATGCTGCTCTTTTTAGCACCCGCGCACGGATTTGTGCGAAAACGCGTTTTAAGCATGCACATGCATCTTTTGGTAGACGCGGATGAAGTTTTCTGCAAAACCACAAGATGTGCATGCAAATGGTGCTTTTGGCAGAACGCGCACGTGGATTTCTACCAAACGACGTGCTAAGCATGCCGATGCTGCTCTTTTTAGCACCCGCGCACGCATTTGTGCGAAAACGCGTTTTAAGCATGCACATGCATCTTTTGGTAGACGCGGATGAAGTTTTCTGCAAAACCACAAGATGTGCATGCAAATGGTGCTTTTTGCAGAACGCGCTCGTGGATTTCTACCAAACGACGTGCTAAGCATGCCGATGCTGCTCTTTTTAGCACCCGCGCACGCGTTTGTGCGAAAACGCGTTTTAAGCATGCACATGCATCTTTTGGTAGACGCGGATGAAGTTTTCTGCAAAACCACAAGATGTGCATGCAAATGGTGCTTTTTGCAGAACGCGCACGTGGATTTCTACCAAACGACGTGCTAAGCATGCCGATGCTGCTCTTTTTAGCACCCGCGCACGGATTTGTGCGAAAACGCGTTTTAAGCATGCACATGCATCTTTTGGTAGACGCGGATGAAGTTTGCTGCAAAACCACAAGATGTGCATGCAAATGGTGCTTTTGGCTGAACGCGCACGTGGATTTCTACCAAACGACGTGCTAAGCATGCCGATGCTGCTCTTTTTAGCACCCGCGCACGCATTTGTGCGAAAACGCGTTTTAAGCATGCACATGCATCTTTTGGTAGACGCGGATGAAGTTTTCTGCAAAACCACAAGATGTGCATGCAAATGGTGCTTTTTGCAGAACGCGCACGTGGATTTCTACCAAACGACGTGCTAAGCATGCCGATGCTGCTCTTTTTAGCACCCGCGCACGCATTTGTGCGAAAACGCGTTTTAATCATGCACATGCATCTTTTGGTAGACGCGGATGAAGTTTTCTGCAAAACCACAAGATGTGCATGCAAATGGTGCTTTTGGCAGAACGCGCACGTGGATTTCTACCAAACGACGTGCTAAGCATGCCGATGCTGCTCTTTTTAGCACCCGCGCACGCATTTGTGCGAAAACGCGTTTTAAGCATGCACATGCATCTTTTGGTAGACGCGGATGAAGTTTTCTGCAAAACCACAAGATGTGCATGCAAATGGTGCTTTTTGCAGAACGCGCACGTGGATTTCTACCAAACGACGTGCTAAGCATGCCGATGCTGCTCTTTTTAGCACCCGCGCACGGATTTGTGCGAAAACGCGTTTTAAGCATGCACATGCATCTTTTGGTAGACGCGGATGAAGTTTTCTGCAAAACCACAAGATGTGCATGCAAATGGTGCTTTTGGCAGAACGCGCACGTGGATTTCTACCAAACGACGTGCTAAGCATGCCGATGCTGCTCTTTTTAGCACCCGCGCACGCATTTGTGCGAAAACGCGTTTTAAGCATGCACATGCATCTTTTGGTAGACGCGGATGAAGTTTTCTGCAAAACCACAAGATGTGCATGCAAATGGTGCTTTTTGCAGAACGCGCTCGTGGATTTCTACCAAACGACGTGCTAAGCATGCCGATGCTGCTCTTTTTAGCACCCGCGCACGCGTTTGTGCGAAAACGCGTTTTAAGCATGCACATGCATCTTTTGGTAGACGCGGATGAAGTTTTCTGCAAAACCACAAGATGTGCATGCAAATGGTGCTTTTTGCAGAACGCGCACGTGGATTTCTACCAAACGACGTGCTAAGCATGCCGATGCTGCTCTTTTTAGCACCCGCGCACGGATTTGTGCGAAAACGCGTTTTAAGCATGCACATGCATCTTTTGGTAGACGCGGATGAAGTTTGCTGCAAAACCACAAGATGTGCATGCAAATGGTGCTTTTGGCTGAACGCGCACGTGGATTTCTACCAAACGACGTGCTAAGCATGCCGATGCTGCTCTTTTTAGCACCCGCGCACGCATTTGTGCGAAAACGCGTTTTAATCATGCACATGCATCTTTTGGTAGACGCGGATGAAGTTTTCTGCAAAACCACAAGATGTGCATGCAAATGGTGCTTTTGGCAGAACGCGCACGTGGATTTCTACCAAACGACGTGCTAAGCATGCCGATGCTGCTCTTTTTAGCACCCGCGCACGCATTTGTGCGAAAACGCGTTTTAAGCATGCACATGCATCTTTTGGTAGACGCGGATGAAGTTTTCTGCAAAACCACAAGATGTGCATGCAAATGGTGCTTTTTGCAGAACGCGCACGTGGATTTCTACCAAACGACGTGCTAAGCATGCCGATGCTGCTCTTTTTAGCACCCGCGCACGCATTTGTGCGAAAACGCGTTTTAAGCATGCACATGCATCTTTTGGTAGACGCGGATGAAGGTTTCTGCAAAACCACAAGATGTGCATGCAAATGGTGTTTTTTGCAGAACGCGCACGTGGATTTCTACCAAACGACGTGCTAAGCATGCCGATGCTGCTCTTTTTAGCACCCGCGCACGCATTTGTGCGAAAACGCGTTTTAAGCATGCACATGCATCTTTTGGTAGACGCGGATGAAGTTTTCTGCAAAACCACAAGATGTGCATGCAAATGGTGCGTTTTGCAGAACGCGCACGTGGATTTCTACCAAACGATGTGCTAAGCTTGCCGATGCTGCTCTTTTTAGCACCCGCGCACGGATTTGTGCGAAAACGCGTTTTATGCATGCACATGCATCTTTTGGTAGACGCGGATGAAGTTTTCTGCAAAACCACAAGATGTGCATGCAAATGGTGCTTTTGGCAGAACGCGCACGTGGATTTCTACCAAACGACGTGCTAAGCATGCCGATGCTGCTCTTTTTAGCACCCGCGCACGCATTTGTGCGAAAACGCGTTTTAAGCATGCACATGCATCTTTTGGTAGACGCGGATGAAGTTTTCTGCAAAACCACAAGATGTGCATGCAAATGGTGCTTTTTGCAGAACGCGCACGTGGATTTCTACCAAACGACGTGCTAAGCATGCCGATGCTGCTCTTTTTAGCACCCGCGCACGGATTTGTGCGAAAACGCGTTTTAAGCATGCACATGCATCTTTTGGTAGACGCGGATGAAGTTTTCTGCAAAACCACAAGATGTGCATGCAAATGGTGCTTTTGGCAGAACGCGCACGTCTATTTCTACCAAACGACGTGCTAAGCATGCCGATGCTGCTCTTTTTAGCACCCGCGCACGGATTTGTGCGAAAACGCGTTTTAAGCATGCACATGCATCTTTTGGTAGACGCGGATGAAGTTTTCTGCAAAACCACAAGATGTGCATGCAAATGGTGCTTTTGGCAGAACGCGCACGTAGATTTCTACCAAACGACGTGCTAAGCATGCCGATGCTGCTCTTTTTAGCACCCGCGCACGCATTTGTGCGAAAACGCGTTTTAAGCATGCACATGCATCTTTTGGTAGACGCGGATGAAGTTTTCTGCAAAACCACAAGATGTGCATGCAAATGGTGCTTTTTGCAGAACGCGCACGTGGATTTCTACCAAACGACGTGCTAAGCATGCCGATGCTGCTCTTTTTAGCACCCGCGCACGGATTTGTGCGAAAACGCGTTTTAAGCATGCACATGCATCTTTTGGTAGACGCGGATGAAGTTTTCTGCAAAACCACAAGATGTGCATGCAAATGGTGCTTTTTGCAGAACGCGCACGTGGATTTCTACCAAACAACGTGCTAAGCATGCCGATGCTGCTCTTTTTAGCACCCGCGCACGCATTTGTGCGAAAACGCGTTTTAAGCATGCACATGCATCTTTTGGTAGACGCGGATGAAGTTTTTTGCAAAACCACAAGATGTGCATACAAATGGTGCTTTTTGCAGAACGCGCACGTGGATTTCTACCAAGCGACGTGCTAAGCATGCCGATGCTGCTCTTTTTAGCACCCGCGCACGGATTTGTGCGAAAACGCGTTTTAAGCATGCACATGCATCTTTTGGTAGACGCGGATGAAGTTTTCTGCAAAACCACAAGATGTGCATGCAAATGGTGCTTTTGGCAGAACGCGCACGTGGATTTCTACCAAACGACGTGCTAAGCATGCCGATGCTGCTCTTTTTAGCACCCGCGCACGCATTTGTGCGAAAACGCGTTTTAAGCATGCACATGCATCTTTTGGTAGACGCGGATGAAGTTTTCTGCAAAACCACAAGATGTGCATGCAAATGGTGCTTTTTGCAGAACGCGCTCGTGGATTTCTACCAAACGACGTGCTAAGCATGCCGATGCTGCTCTTTTTAGCACCCGCGCACGCATTTGTGCGAAAACGCGTTTTAAGCATGCACATGCATCTTTTGGTAGACGCGGATGAAGTTTTCTGCAAAACCACAAGATGTGCATGCAAATGGTGCTTTTTGCAGAACGCGCACGTGGATTTCTACCAAACGACGTGCTAAGCATGCCGATGCTGCTCTTTTTAGCACCCGCGCACGCATTTGTGCGAAAACGCGTTTTAATCATGCACATGCATCTTTTGGTAGACGCGGATGAAGTTTTCTGCAAAACCACAAGATGTGCATGCAAATGGTGCTTTTGGCAGAACGCGCACGTGGATTTCTACCAAACGACGTGCTAAGCATGCCGATGCTGCTCTTTTTAGCACCCGCGCACGCATTTGTGCGAAAACGCGTTTTAAGCATGCACATGCATCTTTTGGTAGACGCGGATGAAGTTTTCTGCAAAACCACAAGATGTGCATGCAAATGGTGCTTTTTGCAGAACGCGCACGTGGATTTCTACCAAACGACGTGCTAAGCATGCCGATGCTGCTCTTTTTAGCACCCGCGCACGCATTTGTGCGAAAACGCGTTTTAAGCATGCACATGCATCTTTTGGTAGACGCGGATGAAGGTTTCTGCAAAACCACAAGATGTGCATGCAAATGGCGCTTTTTGCAGAACGCGCACGCGGATTTCTACCAAACGACGTGCTAAGCATGCCGATGCTGCTCTTTTTAGCACCCGCGCACGCATTTGTGCGAAAACGCGTTTTAAGCATGCACATGCATCTTTTGGTAGACGCGGATGAAGTTTTCTGCAAAACCACAAGATGTGCATGCAAATGGTGCGTTTTGCAGAACGCGCACGTGGATTTCTACCAAACGATGTGCTAAGCTTGCCGATGCTGCTCTTTTTAGCACCCGCGCACGGATTTGTGCGAAAACGCGTTTTATGCATGCACATGCATCTTTTGGTAGACGCGGATGAAGTTTTCTGCAAAACCACAAGATGTGCATGCAAATGGTGCTTTTGGCAGAACGCGCACGTGGATTTCTACCAAACGACGTGCTAAGCATGCCGATGCTGCTCTTTTTAGCACCCGCGCACGCATTTGTGCGAAAACGCGTTTTAAGCATGCACATGCATCTTTTGGTAGACGCGGATGAAGTTTTCTGCAAAACCACAAGATGTGCATGCAAATGGTGCTTTTTGCAGAACGCGCACGTGGATTTCTACCAAACGACGTGCTAAGCATGCCGATGCTGCTCTTTTTAGCACCCGCGCACGGATTTGTGCGAAAACGCGTTTTAAGCATGCACATGCATCTTTTGGTAGACGCGGATGAAGTTTTCTGCAAAACCACAAGATGTGCATGCAAATGGTGCTTTTGGCAGAACGCGCACGTATATTTCTACCAAACGACGTGCTAAGCATGCCGATGCTGCTCTTTTTAGCACCCGCGCACGGATTTGTGCGAAAACGCGTTTTAAGCATGCACATGCATCTTTTGGTAGACGCGGATGAAGTTTTCTGCAAAACCACAAGATGTGCATGCAAATGGTGCTTTTTGCAGAACGCGCACGTGGATTTCTACCAAACGACGTGCTAAGCATGCCGATGCTGCTATTTTTAGCACCCGCGCACGCATTTGTGCGAAAACGCGTTTTAAGCATGCACATGCATCTTTTGGTAGACGCGGATGAAGTTTTCTGCAAAACCACAAGATGTGCATGCAAATGGTGCTTTTTGCAGAACGCGCACGTGGATTTCTACCAAACGACGTGCTAAGCATGCCGATGCTGCTCTTTTTAGCACCCGCGCACGGATTTGTGCGAAAACGCGTTTTAAGCATGCACATGCATCTTTTGGTAGACGCGGATGAAGTTTTCTGCAAAACCACAAGATGTGCATGCAAATGGTGCTTTTTGCAGAACGCGCACGTGGATTTCTACCAAACAACGTGCTAAGCATGCCGATGCTGCTCTTTTTAGCACCCGCGCACGCATTTGTGCGAAAACGCGTTTTAAGCATGCACATGCATCTTTTGGTAGACGCGGATGAAGTTTTCTGCAAAACCACAAGATGTGCATGCAAATGGTGCTTTTTGCAGAACGCGCACGTGGATTTCTACCAAACGACGTGCTAAGCATGCCGATGCTGCTCTTTTTAGCACCCGCGCACGGATTTGTGCGAAAACGCGTTTTAAGCATGCACATGCATCTTTTGGTAGACGCGGATGAAGTTTTCTGCAAAACCACAAGATGTGCATGCAAATGGTGCTTTTGGCAGAACGCGCACGTGGATTTCTACCAAACGACGTGCTAAGCATGCCGATGCTGCTCTTTTTAGCACCCGCGCACGCATTTGTGCGAAAACGCGTTTTAAGCATGCACATGCATCTTTTGGTAGACGCGGATGAAGTTTTCTGCAAAACCACAAGATGTGCATGCAAATGGTGCTTTTTGCAGAACGCGCTCGTGGATTTCTACCAAACGACGTGCTAAGCATGCCGATGCTGCTCTTTTTAGCACCCGCGCACGCGTTTGTGCGAAAACGCGTTTTAAGCATGCACATGCATCTTTTGGTAGACGCGGATGAAGTTTTCTGCAAAACCACAAGATGTGCATGCAAATGGTGCTTTTTGCAGAACGCGCACGTGGATTTCTACCAAACGACGTGCTAAGCATGCCGATGCTGCTCTTTTTAGCACCCGCGCACGCATTTGTGCGAAAACGCGTTTTAATCATGCACATGCATCTTTTGGTAGACGCGGATGAAGTTTTCTGCAAAACCACAAGATGTGCATGCAAATGGTGCTTTTGGCAGAACGCGCACGTGGATTTCTACCAAACGACGTGCTAAGCATGCCGATGCTGCTCTTTTTAGCACCCGCGCACGCATTTGTGCGAAAACGCGTTTTAAGCATGCACATGCATCTTTTGGTAGACGCGGATGAAGTTTTCTGCAAAACCACAAGATGTGCATGCAAATGGTGCTTTTTGCAGAACGCGCACGTGGATTTCTACCAAACGACGTGCTAAGCATGCCGATGCTGCTCTTTTTAGCACCCGCGCACGCATTTGTGCGAAAACGCGTTTTAAGCATGCACATGCATCTTTTGGTAGACGCGGATGAAGGTTTCTGCAAAACCACAAGATGTGCATGCAAATGGTGCTTTTTGCAGAACGCGCACGTGGATTTCTACCAAACGACGTGCTAAGCATGCCGATGCTGCTCTTTTTAGCACCCGCGCACGCATTTGTGCGAAAACGCGTTTTAAGCATGCACATGCATCTTTTGGTAGACGCGGATGAAGTTTTCTGCAAAACCACAAGATGTGCATGCAAATGGTGCGTTTTGCAGAACGCGCACGTGGATTTCTACCAAACGATGTGCTAAGCTTGCCGATGCTGCTCTTTTTAGCACCCGCGCACGGATTTGTGCGAAAACGCGTTTTATGCATGCACATGCATCTTTTGGTAGACGCGGATGAAGTTTTCTGCAAAACCACAAGATGTGCATGCAAATGGTGCTTTTGGCAGAACGCGCACGTGGATTTCTACCAAACGACGTGCTAAGCATGCCGATGCTGCTCTTTTTAGCACCCGCGCACGCATTTGTGCGAAAACGCGTTTTAAGCATGCACATGCATCTTTTGGTAGACGCGGATGAAGTTTTCTGCAAAACCACAAGATGTGCATGCAAATGGTGCTTTTTGCAGAACGCGCACGTGGATTTCTACCAAACGACGTGCTAAGCATGCCGATGCTGCTCTTTTTAGCACCCGCGCACGGATTTGTGCGAAAACGCGTTTTAAGCATGCACATGCATCTTTTGGTAGACGCGGATGAAGTTTTCTGCAAAACCACAAGATGTGCATGCAAATGGTGCTTTTGGCAGAACGCGCACGTATATTTCTACCAAACGACGTGCTAAGCATGCCGATGCTGCTCTTTTTAGCACCCGCGCACGGATTTGTGCGAAAACGCGTTTTAAGCATGCACATGCATCTTTTGGTAGACGCGGATGAAGTTTTCTGCAAAACCACAAGATGTGCATGCAAATGGTGCTTTTTGCAGAACGCGCACGTGGATTTCTACCAAACGACGTGCTAAGCATGCCGATGCTGCTATTTTTAGCACCCGCGCACGCATTTGTGCGAAAACGCGTTTTAAGCATGCACATGCATCTTTTGGTAGACGCGGATGAAGTTTTCTGCAAAACCACAAGATGTGCATGCAAATGGTGCTTTTTGCAGAACGCGCACGTGGATTTCTACCAAACGACGTGCTAAGCATGCCGATGCTGCTCTTTTTAGCACCCGCGCACGGATTTGTGCGAAAACGCGTTTTAAGCATGCACATGCATCTTTTGGTAGACGCGGATGAAGTTTTCTGCAAAACCACAAGATGTGCATGCAAATGGTGCTTTTTGCAGAACGCGCACGTGGATTTCTACCAAACAACGTGCTAAGCATGCCGATCCTGCTCTTTTTAGCACCCGCGCACGCATTTGTGCGAAAACGCGTTTTAAGCATGCACATGCATCTTTTGGTAGACGCGGATGAAGTTTTCTGCAAAACCACAAGATGTGCATGCAAATGGTGCTTTTTGCAGAACGCGCACGTGGATTTCTACCAAACGACGTGCTAAGCATGCCGATGCTGCTCTTTTTAGCACCCGCGCACGGATTTGTGCGAAAACGCGTTTTAAGCATGCACATGCATCTTTTGGTAGACGCGGATGAAGTTTTCTGCAAAACCACAAGATGTGCATGCAAATGGTGCTTTTGGCAGAACGCGCACGTGGATTTCTACCAAACGACGTGCTAAGCATGCCGATGCTGCTCTTTTTAGCACCCGCGCACGCATTTGTGCGAAAACGCGTTTTAAGCATGCACATGCATCTTTTGGTAGACGCGGATGAAGTTTTCTGCAAAACCACAAGATGTGCATGCAAATGGTGCTTTTTGCAGAACGCGCTCGTGGATTTCTACCAAACGACGTGCTAAGCATGCCGATGCTGCTCTTTTTAGCACCCGCGCACGCGTTTGTGCGAAAACGCGTTTTAAGCATGCACATGCATCTTTTGGTAGACGCGGATGAAGTTTTCTGCAAAACCACAAGATGTGCATGCAAATGGTGCTTTTTGCAGAACGCGCACGTGGATTTCTACCAAACGACGTGCTAAGCATGCCGATGCTGCTCTTTTTAGCACCCGCGCACGGATTTGTGCGAAAACGCGTTTTAAGCATGCACATGCATCTTTTGGTAGACGCGGATGAAGTTTGCTGCAAAACCACAAGATGTGCATGCAAATGGTGCTTTTGGCTGAACGCGCACGTGGATTTCTACCAAACGACGTGCTAAGCATGCCGATGCTGCTCTTTTTAGCACCCGCGCACGCATTTGTGCGAAAACGCGTTTTAAGCATGCACATGCATCTTTTGGTAGACGCGGATGAAGTTTTCTGCAAAACCACAAGATGTGCATGCAAATGGTGCTTTTTGCAGAACGCGCACGTGGATTTCTACCAAACGACGTGCTAAGCATGCCGATGCTGCTCTTTTTAGCACCCGCGCACGCATTTGTGCGAAAACGCGTTTTAATCATGCACATGCATCTTTTGGTAGACGCGGATGAAGTTTTCTGCAAAACCACAAGATGTGCATGCAAATGGTGCTTTTGGCAGAACGCGCACGTGGATTTCTACCAAACGACGTGCTAAGCATGCCGATGCTGCTCTTTTTAGCACCCGCGCACGCATTTGTGCGAAAACGCGTTTTAAGCATGCACATGCATCTTTTGGTAGACGCGGATGAAGTTTTCTGCAAAACCACAAGATGTGCATGCAAATGGTGCTTTTTGCAGAACGCGCACGTGGATTTCTACCAAACGACGTGCTAAGCATGCCGATGCTGCTCTTTTTAGCACCCGCGCACGGATTTGTGCGAAAACGCGTTTTAAGCATGCACATGCATCTTTTGGTAGACGCGGATGAAGTTTTCTGCAAAACCACAAGATGTGCATGCAAATGGTGCTTTTGGCAGAACGCGCACGTGGATTTCTACCAAACGACGTGCTAAGCATGCCGATGCTGCTCTTTTTAGCACCCGCGCACGCATTTGTGCGAAAACGCGTTTTAAGCATGCACATGCATCTTTTGGTAGACGCGGATGAAGTTTTCTGCAAAACCACAAGATGTGCATGCAAATGGTGCTTTTTGCAGAACGCGCTCGTTGATTTCTACCAAACGACGTGCTAAGCATGCCGATGCTGCTCTTTTTAGCACCCGCGCACGCGTTTGTGCGAAAACGCGTTTTAAGCATGCACATGCATCTTTTGGTAGACGCGGATGAAGTTTTCTGCAAAACCACAAGATGTGCATGCAAATGGTGCTTTTTGCAGAACGCGCACGTGGATTTCTACCAAACGACGTGCTAAGCATGCCGATGCTGCTCTTTTTAGCACCCGCGCACGGATTTGTGCGAAAACGCGTTTTAAGCATGCACATGCATCTTTTGGTAGACGCGGATGAAGTTTGCTGCAAAACCACAAGATGTGCATGCAAATGGTGCTTTTGGCTGAACGCGCACGTGGATTTCTACCAAACGACGTGCTAAGCGTGCCGATGCTGCTCTTTTTAGCACCCGCGCACGCATTTGTGCGAAAACGCGTTTTAAGCATGCACATGCATCTTTTGGTAGACGCGGATGAAGGTTTCTGCAAAACCACAAGATGTGCATGCAAATGGTGCTTTTTGCAGAACGCGCACGTGGATTTCTACCAAACGACGTGCTAAGCATGCCGATGCTGCTCTTTTTAGCACCCGCGCACGCATTTGTGCGAAAACGCGTTTTAAGCATGCACATGCATCTTTTGGTAGACGCGGATGAAGTTTTCTGCAAAACCACAAGATGTGCATGCAAATGGTGCGTTTTGCAGAACGCGCACGTGGATTTCTACCAAACGATGTGCTAAGCTTGCCGATGCTGCTCTTTTTAGCACCCGCGCACGGATTTGTGCGAAAACGCGTTTTATGCATGCACATGCATCTTTTGGTAGACGCGGATGAAGTTTTCTGCAAAACCACAAGATGTGCATGCAAATGGTGCTTTTGGCAGAACGCGCACGTGGATTTCTACCAAACGACGTGCTAAGCATGCCGATGCTGCTCTTTTTAGCACCCGCGCACGCATTTGTGCGAAAACGCGTTTTAAGCATGCACATGCATCTTTTGGTAGACGCGGATGAAGTTTTCTGCAAAACCACAAGATGTGCATGCAAATGGTGCTTTTTGCAGAACGCGCACGTGGATTTCTACCAAACGACGTGCTAAGCATGCCGATGCTGCTCTTTTTAGCACCCGCGCACGGATTTGTGCGAAAACGCGTTTTAAGCATGCACATGCATCTTTTGGTAGACGCGGATGAAGTTTTCTGCAAAACCACAAGATGTGCATGCAAATGGTGCTTTTGGCAGAACGCGCACGTCTATTTCTACCAAACGACGTGCTAAGCATGCCGATGCTGCTCTTTTTAGCACCCGCGCACGGATTTGTGCGAAAACGCGTTTTAAGCATGCACATGCATCTTTTGGTAGACGCGGATGAAGTTTTCTGCAAAACCACAAGATGTGCATGCAAATGGTGCTTTTGGCAGAACGCGCACGTAGATTTCTACCAAACGACGTGCTAAGCATGCCGATGCTGCTCTTTTTAGCACCCGCGCACGCATTTGTGCGAAAACGCGTTTTAAGCATGCACATGCATCTTTTGGTAGACGCGGATGAAGTTTTCTGCAAAACCACAAGATGTGCATGCAAATGGTGCTTTTTGCAGAACGCGCACGTGGATTTCTACCAAACGACGTGCTAAGCATGCCGATGCTGCTCTTTTTAGCACCCGCGCACGGATTTGTGCGAAAACGCGTTTTAAGCATGCACATGCATCTTTTGGTAGACGCGGATGAAGTTTTCTGCAAAACCACAAGATGTGCATGCAAATGGTGCTTTTTGCAGAACGCGCACGTGGATTTCTACCAAACAACGTGCTAAGCATGCCGATGCTGCTCTTTTTAGCACCCGCGCACGCATTTGTGCGAAAACGCGTTTTAAGCATGCACATGCATCTTTTGGTAGACGCGGATGAAGTTTTTTGCAAAACCACAAGATGTGCATACAAATGGTGCTTTTTGCAGAACGCGCACGTGGATTTCTACCAAGCGACGTGCTAAGCATGCCGATGCTGCTCTTTTTAGCACCCGCGCACGGATTTGTGCGAAAACGCGTTTTAAGCATGCACATGCATCTTTTGGTAGACGCGGATGAAGTTTTCTGCAAAACCACAAGATGTGCATGCAAATGGTGCTTTTGGCAGAACGCGCACGTGGATTTCTACCAAACGACGTGCTAAGCATGCCGATGCTGCTCTTTTTAGCACCCGCGCACGCATTTGTGCGAAAACGCGTTTTAAGCATGCACATGCATCTTTTGGTAGACGCGGATGAAGTTTTCTGCAAAACCACAAGATGTGCATGCAAATGGTGCTTTTTGCAGAACGCGCTCGTGGATTTCTACCAAACGACGTGCTAAGCATGCCGATGCTGCTCTTTTTAGCACCCGCGCACGCATTTGTGCGAAAACGCGTTTTAAGCATGCACATGCATCTTTTGGTAGACGCGGATGAAGTTTTCTGCAAAACCACAAGATGTGCATGCAAATGGTGCTTTTTGCAGAACGCGCACGTGGATTTCTACCAAACGACGTGCTAAGCATGCCGATGCTGCTCTTTTTAGCACCCGCGCACGCATTTGTGCGAAAACGCGTTTTAATCATGCACATGCATCTTTTGGTAGACGCGGATGAAGTTTTCTGCAAAACCACAAGATGTGCATGCAAATGGTGCTTTTGGCAGAACGCGCACGTGGATTTCTACCAAACGACGTGCTAAGCATGCCGATGCTGCTCTTTTTAGCACCCGCGCACGCATTTGTGCGAAAACGCGTTTTAAGCATGCACATGCATCTTTTGGTAGACGCGGATGAAGTTTTCTGCAAAACCACAAGATGTGCATGCAAATGGTGCTTTTTGCAGAACGCGCACGTGGATTTCTACCAAACGACGTGCTAAGCATGCCGATGCTGCTCTTTTTAGCACCCGCGCACGCATTTGTGCGAAAACGCGTTTTAAGCATGCACATGCATCTTTTGGTAGACGCGGATGAAGGTTTCTGCAAAACCACAAGATGTGCATGCAAATGGTGCTTTTTGCAGAACGCGCACGCGGATTTCTACCAAACGACGTGCTAAGCATGCCGATGCTGCTCTTTTTAGCACCCGCGCACGCATTTGTGCGAAAACGCGTTTTAAGCATGCACATGCATCTTTTGGTAGACGCGGATGAAGTTTTCTGCAAAACCACAAGATGTGCATGCAAATGGTGCGTTTTGCAGAACGCGCACGTGGATTTCTACCAAACGATGTGCTAAGCTTGCCGATGCTGCTCTTTTTAGCACCCGCGCACGGATTTGTGCGAAAACGCGTTTTATGCATGCACATGCATCTTTTGGTAGACGCGGATGAAGTTTTCTGCAAAACCACAAGATGTGCATGCAAATGGTGCTTTTGGCAGAACGCGCACGTGGATTTCTACCAAACGACGTGCTAAGCATGCCGATGCTGCTCTTTTTAGCACCCGCGCACGCATTTGTGCGAAAACGCGTTTTAAGCATGCACATGCATCTTTTGGTAGACGCGGATGAAGTTTTCTGCAAAACCACAAGATGTGCATGCAAATGGTGCTTTTTGCAGAACGCGCACGTGGATTTCTACCAAACGACGTGCTAAGCATGCCGATGCTGCTCTTTTTAGCACCCGCGCACGGATTTGTGCGAAAACGCGTTTTAAGCATGCACATGCATCTTTTGGTAGACGCGGATGAAGTTTTCTGCAAAACCACAAGATGTGCATGCAAATGGTGCTTTTGGCAGAACGCGCACGTATATTTCTACCAAACGACGTGCTAAGCATGCCGATGCTGCTCTTTTTAGCACCCGCGCACGGATTTGTGCGAAAACGCGTTTTAAGCATGCACATGCATCTTTTGGTAGACGCGGATGAAGTTTTCTGCAAAACCACAAGATGTGCATGCAAATGGTGCTTTTTGCAGAACGCGCACGTGGATTTCTACCAAACGACGTGCTAAGCATGCCGATGCTGCTATTTTTAGCACCCGCGCACGCATTTGTGCGAAAACGCGTTTTAAGCATGCACATGCATCTTTTGGTAGACGCGGATGAAGTTTTCTGCAAAACCACAAGATGTGCATGCAAATGGTGCTTTTTGCAGAACGCGCACGTGGATTTCTACCAAACGACGTGCTAAGCATGCCGATGCTGCTCTTTTTAGCACCCGCGCACGGATTTGTGCGAAAACGCGTGTTAAGCATGCACATGCATCTTTTGGTAGACGCGGATGAAGTTTTCTGCAAAACCACAAGATGTGCATGCAAATGGTGCTTTTTGCAGAACGCGCACGTGGATTTCTACCAAACAACGTGCTAAGCATGCCGATGCTGCTCTTTTTAGCACCCGCGCACGCATTTGTGCGAAAACGCGTTTTAAGCATGCACATGCATCTTTTGGTAGACGCGGATGAAGTTTTCTGCAAAACCACAAGATGTGCATGCAAATGGTGCTTTTTGCAGAACGCGCACGTGGATTTCTACCAAACGACGTGCTAAGCATGCCGATGCTGCTCTTTTTAGCACCCGCGCACGGATTTGTGCGAAAACGCGTTTTAAGCATGCACATGCATCTTTTGGTAGACGCGGATGAAGTTTTCTGCAAAACCACAAGATGTGCATGCAAATGGTGCTTTTGGCAGAACGCGCACGTGGATTTCTACCAAACGACGTGCTAAGCATGCCGATGCTGCTCTTTTTAGCACCCGCGCACGCATTTGTGCGAAAACGCGTTTTAAGCATGCACATGCATCTTTTGGTAGACGCGGATGAAGTTTTCTGCAAAACCACAAGATGTGCATGCAAATGGTGCTTTTTGCAGAACGCGCTCGTGGATTTCTACCAAACGACGTGCTAAGCATGCCGATGCTGCTCTTTTTAGCACCCGCGCACGCGTTTGTGCGAAAACGCGTTTTAAGCATGCACATGCATCTTTTGGTAGACGCGGATGAAGTTTTCTGCAAAACCACAAGATGTGCATGCAAATGGTGCTTTTTGCAGAACGCGCACGTGGATTTCTACCAAACGACGTGCTAAGCATGCCGATGCTGCTCTTTTTAGCACCCGCGCACGCATTTGTGCGAAAACGCGTTTTAATCATGCACATGCATCTTTTGGTAGACGCGGATGAAGTTTTCTGCAAAACCACAAGATGTGCATGCAAATGGTGCTTTTGGCAGAACGCGCACGTGGATTTCTACCAAACGACGTGCTAAGCATGCCGATGCTGCTCTTTTTAGCACCCGCGCACGCATTTGTGCGAAAACGCGTTTTAAGCATGCACATGCATCTTTTGGTAGACGCGGATGAAGTTTTCTGCAAAACCACAAGATGTGCATGCAAATGGTGCTTTTTGCAGAACGCGCACGTGGATTTCTACCAAACGACGTGCTAAGCATGCCGATGCTGCTCTTTTTAGCACCCGCGCACGCATTTGTGCGAAAACGCGTTTTAAGCATGCACATGCATCTTTTGGTAGACGCGGATGAAGGTTTCTGCAAAACCACAAGATGTGCATGCAAATGGTGCTTTTTGCAGAACGCGCACGTGGATTTCTACCAAACGACGTGCTAAGCATGCCGATGCTGCTCTTTTTAGCACCCGCGCACGCATTTGTGCGAAAACGCGTTTTAAGCATGCACATGCATCTTTTGGTAGACGCGGATGAAGTTTTCTGCAAAACCACAAGATGTGCATGCAAATGGTGCGTTTTGCAGAACGCGCACGTGGATTTCTACCAAACGATGTGCTAAGCTTGCCGATGCTGCTCTTTTTAGCACCCGCGCACGGATTTGTGCGAAAACGCGTTTTATGCATGCACATGCATCTTTTGGTAGACGCGGATGAAGTTTTCTGCAAAACCACAAGATGTGCATGCAAATGGTGCTTTTGGCAGAACGCGCACGTGGATTTCTACCAAACGACGTGCTAAGCATGCCGATGCTGCTCTTTTTAGCACCCGCGCACGCATTTGTGCGAAAACGCGTTTTAAGCATGCACATGCATCTTTTGGTAGACGCGGATGAAGTTTTCTGCAAAACCACAAGATGTGCATGCAAATGGTGCTTTTTGCAGAACGCGCACGTGGATTTCTACCAAACGACGTGCTAAGCATGCCGATGCTGCTCTTTTTAGCACCCGCGCACGGATTTGTGCGAAAACGCGTTTTAAGCATGCACATGCATCTTTTGGTAGACGCGGATGAAGTTTTCTGCAAAACCACAAGATGTGCATGCAAATGGTGCTTTTGGCAGAACGCGCACGTATATTTCTACCAAACGACGTGCTAAGCATGCCGATGCTGCTCTTTTTAGCACCCGCGCACGGATTTGTGCGAAAACGCGTTTTAAGCATGCACATGCATCTTTTGGTAGACGCGGATGAAGTTTTCTGCAAAACCACAAGATGTGCATGCAAATGGTGCTTTTTGCAGAACGCGCACGTGGATTTCTACCAAACGACGTGCTAAGCATGCCGATGCTGCTATTTTTAGCACCCGCGCACGCATTTGTGCGAAAACGCGTTTTAAGCATGCACATGCATCTTTTGGTAGACGCGGATGAAGTTTTCTGCAAAACCACAAGATGTGCATGCAAATGGTGCTTTTTGCAGAACGCGCACGTGGATTTCTACCAAACGACGTGCTAAGCATGCCGATGCTGCTCTTTTTAGCACCCGCGCACGGATTTGTGCGAAAACGCGTTTTAAGCATGCACATGCATCTTTTGGTAGACGCGGATGAAGTTTTCTGCAAAACCACAAGATGTGCATGCAAAGGTGCTTTTTGCAGAACGCGCTCGTGGATTTCTACCAAACGACGTGCTAAGCATGCCGATGCTGCTCTTTTTAGCACCCGCGCACGCATTTGTGCGAAAACGCGTTTTAAGCATGCACATGCATCTTTTGGTAGACGCGGATGAAGTTTTCTGCAAAACCACAAGATGTGCATGCAAATGGTGCTTTTTGCAGAACGCGCACGTGGATTTCTACCAAACGACGTGCTAAGCATGCCGATGCTGCTCTTTTAGCACCCGCGCACGCATTTGTGCGAAAACGCGTGTTAAGCATGCACATGCATCTTTTGGTAGACGCGGATGAAGTTTTCTGCAAAACCACAAGATGTGCATGCAAATGGTGCTTTTTCAGAACGCGCTCGTGGATTTCTACCAAACGACGTGCTGAGCATGCCGATGCTGCTCTTTTTAGCACCCGCGCACGCATTTGTGCGAAAACGCGTTTTAAGTATGCACATGCATCTTTTGGTAGACGCGGATGAAGTTTTCTGCAAAACCACAAGATGTGCATGCAAATGGTGCTTTTTGCAGAACGCGCTCGTGGATTTCTACCAAACGACGTGCTAAGCATGCCGATGCTGCTCTTTTAGCACCAGCGCACGCATTTGTGCGAAAACGCGTGTTAAGCATGCACATGCATCTTTTGGTAGACGCGGATGAAGTTTTCTGCAAAACCACAAGATGTGCATGCAAATGGTGCTTTTTCAGAACGCGCTCGTGGATTTCTACCAAACGACGAGCTAAGCATGCCGATGCTGCTCTTTTTAGCACCCGCGCACGGATTTGTGCGAAAACGCGTTTTAAGCATGCACATGCATCTTTTGGTAGACGCGGATGAAGTTTTCTGCAAAACCACAAGATGTGCATGCAAATGGTGCTTTTGGCAGAACGCGCACGTAGATTTCTACCAAACGACGTGCTAAGCATGCCGATGCTGCTCTTTTTAGCACCCGCGCACGGATTTGTGCGAAAACGCGTTTAAAGCATGCACATGCATCTTTTGGTAGACGCGGATGAAGTTTTCTGCAAAACCACAAGATGTGCATGCAAATGGTGCTTTTGGCAGAACGCGCACGTAGATTTCTACCAAACGACGTGCTAAGCATGCCGATGCTGCTCTTTTTAGCACCCGCGCACGCATTTGTGCGAAAACGCGTTTTAAGCATGCACATGCATCTTTTGGTAGACGCGGATGAAGTTTTCTGCAAAACCACAAGATGTGCATGCAAATGGTGCTTTTTGCAGAACGCGCACGTGTATTTCTACCAAACGACGTGCTAAGCATGCCGATGCTGCTCTTTTTAGCACCCGCGCACGGATTTGTGCGAAAACGCGTTTTAAGCATGCACATGCATCTTTTGGTAGACGCGGATGAAGTTTTCTGCAAAACCACAAGATGTGCATGCAAATGGTGCTTTTGGCAGAACGCGCACGTAGATTTCTACCAAACGACGTGCTAAGCATGCCGATGCTGCTCTTTTTAGCACCCGCGCACGCATTTGTGCGAAAACGCGTTTTAAGCATGCACATGCATCTTTTGGTAGACGCGGATGAAGTTTTCTGCAAAACCACAAGATGTGCATGCAAATGGTGCTTTTTGCAGAACGCGCACGTGTATTTCTACCAAACGACGTGCTAAGCATGCCGATGCTGCTCTTTTTAGCACCCGCGCACGGATTTGTGCGAAAACGCGTTTTAAGCATGCACATGCATCTTTTGGTAGACGCGGATGAAGTTTTCTGCAAAACCACAAGATGTGCATGCAAATGGTGCTTCTTACAGAACGCGCACGTGGATTTCTACCAAACAACGTGCTAAGCATGCCGATGCTGCTCTTTTTAGCACCCGCGCACGCATTTGTGCGAAAACGCGTTTTAAGCATGCACATGCATCTTTTGGTAGACGCGGATGAAGTTTTCTGCAAAACCACAAGATGTGCATGCAAATGGTGCTTTTTACAGAACGCGCACGTGGATTTCTACCAAACGACGTGCTAAGCATGCTGATGCTGCTCTTTTTAGCACCCGCGCACGGATTTGTGCGAAAACGCGTTTTAAACATGCACATGCATCTTTTGGTAGACGCGGATGAAGTTTTCTGCAAAACCACAAGATGTGCATGCAAATGGTGCTTTTTGCAGAACGCGCTCGTGGATTTCTACCAAACGACGTGCTAAGCATGCCGATGCTGCTCTTTTTAGCACCCGCGCACGCATTTGGGCGAAAACGCGTTTTAAGCAAGCACATGCATCTTTTGGTAGACGCGGATGAAGTTTTCTGCAAAACCACAAGATGTGCATGCAAATGGTGCTTTTTGCAGAACGCGGACGTGGATTTCTACCAAACGACGTGCTAAGCATGCCGATGCTGCTCTTTTTAGCACCCGCGCACGGATTTGTGCGAAAACGCGTTTTAAGCATGCACATGCATCTTTTGGTAGAGGCGGATGAAGTTTTCTGCAAAACCACAAGATGTGCATGCAAATGGTGCTTTTTGCAGAACGCGCACGTGGATTTCTACCAAACAACGTGCTAAGCATGCCGATGCTGCTCTTTTTAGCACCCGCGCACGCATTTGTGCGAAAACGCGTGTTAAGCATGCACATGCATCTTTTGATAGACGCGGATGAAGTTTTCTGCAAAACCACAAGATGTGCATGCAAATGGTGCTTTTTGCAGAACGCGCTCGTGGATTTCTACCAAACGACGTGCTAAGCATGCCGATGCTGCTCTTTTTAGCACCCGCGCACGCATTTGTGCGAAAACGCGTTTTAAGCATGCACATGCATCTTTTGGTAGACGCGGATGAAGTTTTCTGCAAAACCACAAGATGTGCATGCAAATGGTGCTTTTTGCAGAACGCGCACGTGGATTTCTACCAAACGACGTGCTAAGCATGCCGATGCTGCTCTTTTTAGCACCCGCGCACGGATTTGTGCGAAAACGCGTTTTAAGCATGCACATGCATCTTTTGGTAGACGCGGATGAAGTTTTCTACAAAACCACAAGATGTGCATGCAAATGGTGCTTTTTGCAGAACGCGCACGTGGATTTCTACCAAACGACGTGCTAAGCATGCCGATGCTGCTCTTTTTAGCACCCGCGCACGCATTTGTGCGAAAACGCGTTTTAAGCATGCAAATGCATCTTTTGGTAGACGCGGATGAAGTTTTCTGCAAAACCACAAGATGTGCATGCAAATGGTGCTTTTTGCAGAACGCGCACGTGGATTTCTACCAAACGACGTGCTAAGCTTGCCGATGCTGCTCTTTTTAGCACCCGCGCACGGATTTGTGCGAAAACGCGTTTTAAGCATGCACATGCATCTTTTGGTAGACGCGGATGAAGTTTTCTGCAAAACCACAAGATGTGCATGCAAATGGTGCTTTTAGCAGAACGCGCACGTGGATTTCTACCAAACGACGTGCTAAGCATGCCGATGCTGCTCTTTTTAGCACCCGCGCACGCATTTGTGCGAAAACGCGTTTTAAGCATGCACATGCATCTTTTGGTAGACGCGGATGAAGTTTTCTGCAAAACCACAAGATGTGCATGCAAATGGGGCTTTTTGCAGAACGCGCACGTGGATTTCTACCAAACGACGTGCTAAGCATGCCGATGCTGCTCTTTTTAGCACCCGCGCACGCATTTGTGCGAAAACGCGTTTTAAGCATGCACATGCATCTTTTGGTAGACGCGGATGAAGTTTTCTGCAAAACCACAAGATGTGCATGCAAATGGTGCTTTTTGCAGAACGCGCACGTGGATTTCTACCAAACGACGTGCTAAGCTTGCCGATGCTGCTCTTTTTAGCACCCGCGCACGCATTTGTGCGAAAACGCGTTTTAATCATGCACATGCATCTTTTGGTAGACGCGGATGAAGTTTTCTGCAAAACCACAAGATGTGCATGCAAATGGTGCTTTTTGCAGAACGCGCTCGTGGATTTCTACCAAACGACGTGCTAAGCATGCCGATGCTGCTCTTTTTAGCACCCGCGCACGCATTTGGGCGAAAACGCGTTTTAAGCAAGCACATGCATCTTTTGGTAGACGCGGATGAAGTTTTCTGCAAAACCACAAGATGTGCATGCAAATGGTGCTTTTTGCAGAACGCGGACGTGGATTTCTACCAAACGACGTGCTAAGCATGCCGATGCTGCTCTTTTTAGCACCCGCGCACGGATTTGTGCGAAAACGCGTTTTAAGCATGCACATGCATCTTTTGGTAGAGGCGGATGAAGTTTTCTGCAAAACCACAAGATGTGCATGCAAATGGTGCTTTTTGCAGAACGCGGACGTGGATTTCTACCAAACGATGTGCTAAGCATGCCGATGCTGCTCTTTTTCGCACCCGCGCACGGATTTGTGCGAAAACGCGTTTTAAGCATGCACATGCATCTTTTGGTAGAGGCGGATGAAGTTTTCTGCAAAACCACAAGATGTGCATGCAAATGGTGCTTTTTGCAGAACGCGCACGTGGATTTCTACCAAACCACGTGCTAAGCATGCCGATGCTGCTCTTTTTAGCACCCGCGCACGCATTTGTGCGAAAACGCGTGTTAAGCATGCACATGCATCTTTTGGTAGACGCGGATGAAGTTTTCTGCAAAACCACAAGATGTGCATGCAAATGGTGCTTTTTGCAGAACGCGCTCGTGGATTTCTACCAAACGACGTGCTAAGCATGCCGATGCTGCTCTTTTTAGCACCCGCGCACGCATTTGCGCGAAAACGCGTTTTAAGCATGCACATGCATCTTTTGTAGACGCCGATGAAGTTTTCTGCAAAACCACAAGATGTGCATGCAAATGGTGCTTTTTGCAGAACGCGCACGTGGATTTCTACCAAACGACGTGCTAAGCATGCCGATGCTGCTCTTTTTAGCACCCGCGCACGGATTTGTGCGAAAACGCGTTTTAAGCATGCACATGCATCTTTTGGTAGACGCGGATGAAGTTTTCTGCAAAACCACAAGATGTGCATGCAAATGGTGCTTTTTGCAGAACGCGCACGTGGATTTCTACCAAACGACGTGCTAAGCATGCCGATGCTGCTCTTTTTAGCACCCGCGCACGGATTTGTGCGAAAACGCGTTTTAAGCAAGCACATGCATCTTTTGGTAGACGCGGATGAAGTTTTCTGCAAAACCACAAGATGTGCATGCAAATGGTGCTTTTTGCAGAACGCGGACGTGGATTTCTACCAAACGACGTGCTAAGCATGCCGATGCTGCTCTTTTTAGCACCCGCGCACGGATTTGTGCGAAAACGCGTTTTAAGCATGCACATGCATCTTTTGGTAGAGGCGGATGAAGTTTTCTGCAAAACCACAAGATGTGCATGCAAATGGTGCTTTTTGCAGAACGCGCACGTGGATTTCTACCAAACAACGTGCTAAGCATGCCGATGCTGCTCTTTTTAGCACCCGCGCACGCATTTGTGCGAAAACGCGTGTTAAGCATGCACATGCATCTTTTGGTAGACGCGGATGAAGTTTTCTGCAAAACCACAAGATGTGCATGCAAATGGTGCTTTTTGCAGAACGCGCTCGTGGATTTCTACCAAACGACGTGCTAAGCATGCCGATGCTGCTCTTTTTAGCACCCGCGCACGCATTTGTGCGAAAACGCGTTTTAAGCATGCACATGCATCTTTTGGTAGACGCCGATGAAGTTTTCTGCAAAACCACAAGATGTGCATGCAAATGGTGCTTTTTGCAGAACGCGCACGTGGATTTCTACCAAACGACGTGCTAAGCATGCCGATGCTGCTCTTTTTAGCACCCGCGCACGGATTTGTGCGAAAACGCGTTTTAAGCATGCACATGCATCTTTTGGTAGACGCGGATGAAGTTTTCTGCAAAACCACAAGATGTGCATGCAAATGGTGCTTTTTGCAGAACGCGCACGTGGATTTCTACCAAACGACGTGCTAAGCATGCCGATGCTGCTCTTTTTAGCACCCGCGCACGCATTTGTGCGAAAACGCGTTTTAAGCATGCAAATGCATCTTTTGGTAGACGCGGATGAAGTTTTCTGCAAAACCACAAGATGTGCATGCAAATGGTGCTTTTTGCAGAACGCGCACGTGGATTTCTACCAAACGACGTGCTAAGCTTGCCGATGCGGCTCTTTTTAGCACCCGCGCACGGATTTGTGCGAAAACGCGTTTTAAGCATGCACATGCATCTTTTGGTAGACGCGGATGAAGTTTTCTGCAAAACCACAAGATGTGCATGCAAATGGTGCTTTTGGCAGAACGCGCACGTGGATTTCTACCAAACGACGTGCTAAGCATGCCGATGCTGCTCTTTTTAGCACCCGCGCACGCATTTGTGCGAAAACGCGTTTTAAGCATGCACATGCATCTTTTGGTAGACGCGGATGAAGTTTTCTGCAAAACCACAAGATGTGCATGCAAATGGGGCTTTTTGCAGAACGCGCACGTGGATTTCTACCAAACGACGTGCTAAGCATGCCGATGCTGCTCTTTTTAGCACCCGCGCACGCATTTGTGCGAAAACGCGTTTTAAGCATGCACATGCATCTTTTGGTAGACGCGGATGAAGTTTTCTGCAAAACCACAAGATGTGCATGCAAATGGTGCTTTTTGCAGAACGCGCACGTGGATTTCTACCAAACGACGTGCTAAGCTTGCCGATGCTGCTCTTTTTAGCACCCGCGCACGCATTTGTGCGAAAACGCGTTTTAATCATGCACATGCATCTTTTGGTAGACGCGGATGAAGTTTTCTGCAAAACCACAAGATGTGCATGCAAATGGTGCTTTTTGCAGAACGCGCTCGTGGATTTCTACCAAACGACGTGCTAAGCATGCCGATGCTGCTCTTTTTAGCACCCGCGCACGCATTTGGGCGAAAACGCGTTTTAAGCAAGCACATGCATCTTTTGGTACACGCGGATGAAGTTTTCTGCAAAACCACAAGATGTGCATGCAAATGGTGCTTTTTGCAGAACGCGGACGTGGATTTCTACCAAACGACGTGCTAAGCATGCCGATGCTGCTCTTTTTAGCACCCGCGCACGGATTTGTGCGAAAACGCGTTTTAAGCATGCACATGCATCTTTTGGTAGAGGCGGATGAAGTTTTCTGCAAAACCACAAGATGTGCATGCAAATGGTGCTTTTTGCAGAACGCGCACGTGGATTTCTACCAAACAACGTGCTAAGCATGCCGATGCTGCTCTTTTTAGCACCCGCGCACGCATTTGTGCGAAAACGCGTGTTAAGCATGCACATGCATCTTTTGGTAGACGCGGATGAAGTTTTCTGCAAAACCACAAGATGTGCATGCAAATGGTGCTTTTTGCAGAACGCGCTCGTGGATTTCTACCAAACGACGTGCTAAGCATGCCGATGCTGCTCTTTTTAGCACCCGCGCACGCATTTGTGCGAAAACGCGTTTTAAGCATGCACATGCATCTTTTGGTAGACGCGGATGAAGTTTTCTGCAAAACCACACGATGTGCATGCAAATGGTGCTTTTTGCAGAACGCGCACGTGGATTTCTACCAAACGACGTGCTAAGCATGCCGATGCTGCTCTTTTTAGCACCCGCGCACGGATTTGTGCGAAAACGCGTTTTAAGCATGCACATGCATCTTTTGGTAGACGCGGATGAAGTTTTCTGCAAAACCACAAGATGTGCATGCAAATGGTGCTTTTTGCAGAACGCGCACGTGGATTTCTACCAAACGACGTGCTAAGCATGCCGATGCTGCTCTTTTTAGCACCCGCGCACGCATTTGTGCGAAAACGCGTTTTAAGTATGCAAATGCATCTTTTGGTAGACGCGGATGAAGTTTTCTGCAAAACCACAAGATGTGCATGCAAATGGTGCTTTTTGCAGAACGCGCACGTGGATTTCTACCAAACGACGTGCTAAGCTTGCCGATGCTGCTCTTTTTAGCACCCGCGCACGGATTTGTGCGAAAACGCGTTTTAAGCATGCACATGCATCTTTTGGTAGACGCGGATGAAGTTTTCTGCAAAACCACAAGATGTGCATGCAAATGGTGCTTTTGGCAGAACGCGCACGTGGATTTCTCCCAAACGACGTGCTAAGCATGCCGATGCTGCTCTTTTTAGCACCCGCGCACGCATTTGTGCGAAAACGCGTTTTAAGCATGCACATGCATCTTTTGGTAGACGCGGATGAAGTTTTCTGCAAAACCACAAGATGTGCATGCAAATGGTGCTTTTTGCAGAACGCGCACGTGGATTTCTACCAAACGACGTGCTAAGCATGCCGATGCTGCTCTTTTTAGCACCCGCGCACGGATTTGTGCGAAAACGCGTTTTAAGCATGCACATGCATCTTTTGGTAGACGCGGATGAAGTTTTCTGCAAAACCAGAAGATGTGCATGCAAATGGTGCTTTTGGCAGAACGCGCACGTGGATTTCTACCAAACGACGTGCTAAGCATGCCGATGCTGCTCTTTTTAGCACCCGCGCACGCATTTGTGCGAAAACGCGTTTTAAGCATGCACATGCATCTTTTGGTAGACGCGGATGAAGTTTTCTGTAAAACCACAAGATGTGCATGCAAATGGTGCTTTTTGCAGAACGCGCACGTGGATTTCTACCAAACGACGTGCTAAGCATGCCGATGCTGCTATTTTTAGCACCCGCGCACGCATTTGTGCGAAAACGCGTTTTAAGCATGCACATGCATCTTTTGGTAGACGCGGATGAAGTTTTCTGCAAAACCACAAGATGTGCATGCAAATGGTGCTTTTTGCAGAACGCGCACGTGGATTTCTACCAAACGACGTGCTAAGCATGCCGATGCTGCTCTTTTTAGCACCCGCGCACGCATTTGTGCGAAAACGCGTTTTAAGCATGCACATGCATCTTTTGGTAGACGCGGATGAAGGTTTCTGCAAAACCACAAGATGTGCATGCAAATGGTGCTTTTTGCAGAACGCGCACGTGGATTTCTACCAAACGACGTGCTAGGCATGCATCTTTTTAGCACCCACGCACGCATTTGTGCGAAAACGCGTTTTAAGCATGCACATGCATCTTTTGGTAGACGCGGATGAAGTTTTCTGCAAAACCACAAGATGTGCATGCAAATGGTGCTTTTTGCAGAACGCGCACGTGGATTTCTACCAAACGACGTGCTAAGCATGCCGATGCTGCTCTTTTTAGCACCCGCGCACGGATTTGTGCGAAAACGCGTTTTAAGCATGCACATGCATCTTTTGGTAGACGCGGATGAAGTTTGCTGCAAAACCACAAGATGTGCATGCAAATGGTGCTTTTGGCTGAACGCGCACGTGGATTTCTACCAAACGACGTGCTAAGCATGCCGATGCTGCTCTTTTTAGCACCCGCGCACGCATTTGTGCGAAAACGCGTTTTAAGCATGCACATGCATCTTTTGGTAGACGCGGATGAAGTTTTCTGCAAAACCACAAGATGTGCATGCAAATGGTGCTTTTTGCAGAACGCGCACGTGGATTTCTACCAAACGACGTGTTAAGCATGCCGATGCTGCTCTTTTTAGCACCCGCGCACGCATTTGTGCGAAAACGCGTTTTAAGCATGCACATGCATCTTTTGGTAGACGCGGATGAAGTTTTCTGCAAAACCACAAGATGTGCATGCAAATGGTGCTTTTTGCAGAAGGCGCACGTGGATTTCTACCAAACGACGTGCTAAGCATGCCGATGCTGCTCTTTTTAGCACCCGCGCACGCATTTGTGCGAAAACGCGTTTTAAGCATGCACATGCATCTTTTGGTAGACGCGGATGAAGTTTTCTGCAAAACCACAAGATGTGCATGCAAATGGTGCTTTTGGCAGAACGCGCACGTGGATTTCTACCAAACGACGTGCTAAGCATGCCGATGCTGCTCTTTTTAGCACCCGCGCACGCATTTGTGCGAAAACGCGTTTTAAGCATGCACATGCATCTTTTGGTAGACGCGGATGAAGTTTTCTGCAAAACCACAAGATGTGCATGCAAATGGTGCTTTTTGCAGAACGCGCACGTGGATTTCTACCAAACGACGTGCTAAGCATGCCGATGCTGCTCTTTTTAGCACCCGCGCACGGATTTGTGCGAAAACGCGTTTTAAGCATGCACATGCATCTTTTGGTAGACGCGGATGAAGTTTTCTGCAAAACCACAAGATGTGCATGCAAATGGTGCTTTTGGCAGAACGCGCACGTGGATTTCAACCAAACGATGTGCTAAGCATGCCGATGCTGCTCTTTTTAGCACCCGCGCACGCATTTGTGCGAAAACGCGTTTTAAGCATGCACATGCATCTTTTGGTAGACGCGGATGAAGTTTTCTGCAAAACCACAAGATGTGCATGCAAATGGTGCTTTTTGCAGAACGCGCTCGTGGATTTCTACCAAACGACGTGCTAAGCATGCCGATGCTGCTCTTTTTAGCACCCGCGCACGCATTTGTGCGAAAACGCGTTTTAAGCATGCACATGCATCTTTTGGTAGACGCGGATGAAGTTTTCTGCAAAACCACAAGATGTGCATGCAAATGGTGCTTTTTGCAGAACGCGCACGTGGATTTCTACCAAACGACGTGCTAAGCATGCCGATGCTGCTCTTTTTAGCACCCGCGCACGCATTTGTGCGAAAACGCGTTTTAAGCATGCACATGCATCTTTTGGTAGACGCGGATGAAGGTTTCTGCAAAACCACAATATGTGCATGCAAATGGTGCTTTTTGCAGAACGCGCACGTGGATTTCTACCAAACGACGTGCTCAGCATGCCGATGCTGCTCTTTTTAGCACCCGCGCACGCATTTGTGCGAAAACGCGTTTTAAGCATGCACATGCATCTTTTGGTAGACGCGGATGAAGTTTTCTGCAAAACCACAAGATGTGCATGCAAATGGTGCTTTTTGCAGAACGCGCACGCGGATTTCTACCAAACGATGTGCTAAGCTTGCCGATGCTGCTCTTTTTAGCACCCGCGCACGGATTTGTGCGAAAACGCGTTTTAAGCATGCACATGCATCTTTTGGTAGACGCGGATGAAGTTTTCTGCAAAACCACAAGATGTGCATGCAAATGGTGCTTTTGGCAGAACGCGCACGTGGATTTCTACCAAACGACGTGCTAAGCATGCCGATGCTGCTCTTTTTAGCACCCGCGCACGGATTTGTGCGAAAACGCGTTTTAAACATGCACATGCATCTTTTGGTAGACGCGGATGAAGTTTTCTGCAAAACCACAAGATGTGCATGCAAATGGTGCTTTTGGCAGAACGCGCACGTGGATTTCTACCAAACGACGTGCTAAGCATGCCGATGCTGCTCTTTTTAGCACCCGCGCACGCATTTGTGCGAAAACGCGTTTTAAGCATGCACATGCATCTTTTGGTAGACGCGGATGAAGTTTTCTGCAAAACCACAAGATGTGCATGCAAATGGTGCTTTTTGCAGAACGCGCACGTGGATTTCTACCAAACGACGTGCTAAGCATGCCGATGCTGCTCTTTTTAGCAACCGCGCACGGATTTGTGCAAAACGCGTTTTAAGCATGCGCATGCATCTTTTGGTAGACGCGGATGAAGTTTGCTGCAAAACCACAAGATGTGCATGCAAATGGTGCTTTTGGCAGAAAGCGCACGTGGATTTCTACCAAACGACGTGCTAAGCATGCCGATGCTGCTCTTTTTAGCACCCGCGCACGCATTTGTGCGAAAACGCGTTTTAAACATGCACATGCATCTTTTGGTAGACGCGGATGAAGTTTTCTGCAAAACCACAAGATGTGCATGCAAATGGTGCTTTTGGCAGAACGCGCACGTGGATTTCAACCAAACGATGTGCTAAGCATGCCGATGCTGCTCTTTTTAGCACCCGCGCACGCATTTGTGCGAAAACGCGTTTTAAGCATGCACATGCATCTTTTGGTAGACGCGGATGAAGTTTTCTGCAAAACCACAAGATGTGCATGCAAATGGTGCTTTTTGCAGAACGCGCACGTGGATTTCTACCAAACGACGTGCTAAGCATGCCGATGCTGCTCTTTTTAGCACCCGCGCACGGATTTGTGCGAAAACGCGTTTTAAGCATGCACATGCATCTTTTGGAAGACGCGGATGAAGTTTTCTGCAAAACCACAAGATGTGCATGCAAATGGTGCTTTTTGCAGAACGCGCACGTGGATTTCTACCAAACGACGTGCTAAGCATGCCGATGCTGCTCTTTTTAGCACCCGCGCACGGATTTGTGCGAAAACGCGTTTTAAGCATGCACATGCATCTTTTGGTAGACGCGGATGAAGTTTTCTGCAAAACCACAAGATGTGCATGCAAATGGTGCTTTTTGCATAACGCGGACGTGGATTTCTACCAAACGATGTGCTAAGCATGCTGATGCTGCTCTTTTTCGCACCCGCGCACGGATTTGTGCGAAAACGCGTTTTAAGCATGCACATGCATCTTTTGGTAGAGGCGGATGAAGTTTTCTGCAAAACCACAAGATGTGCATGCAAATGGTGCTTTTTGCAGAACGCGCACGTGGATTTCTACCAAACAACGTGCTAAGCATGCCGATGCTGCTCTTTTTAGCACCCGCGCACGCATTTGTGCGAAAACGCGTGTTAAGCATGCACATGCATCTTTTGGTAGACGCGGATGAAGTTTTCTGCAAAACCACAAGATGTGCATGCAAATGGTGCTTTTGGCAGAACGCGCACGTGGATTTCTACCAAACGACGTGCTAAGCATGCCGATGCTGCTCTTTTTAGCACCCGCGCACGCATTTGTGCGAAAACGCGTTTTAAGCATGCACATGCATCTTTTGGTAGACGCGGATGAAGTTTTCGGCTAAACCACAAGATGTGCATGCAAATGGGGCTTTTTGCAGAACGCGCACGTGGATTTCTACCAAACGACGTGCTAAGCATGCCGATGCTGCTCTTTTTAGCACCCGCGCACGCATTTGTGCGAAAACGCGTTTTAAGCATGCACATGCATCTTTTGGTAGACGCGGATGAAGTTTTCTGCAAAACCACAAGATGTGCATGCAAATGGTGCTTTTTGCAGAACGCGCACGTGGATTTCTACCAAACGACGTGCTAAGCTTGCCGATGCTGCTCTTTTTAGCACCCGCGCACGCATTTGTGCGAAAACGCGTTTTAATCATGCACATGCATCTTTTGGTAGACGCGGATGAAGTTTTCTGCAAAACCACAAGATGTGCATGCAAATGGTGCTTTTTGCAGAACGCGCTCGTGGATTTCTACCAAACGACGTGCTAAGCATGCCGATGCTGCTCTTTTTAGCACCCGCGCACGCATTTGGGCGAAAACGCGTTTTAAGCAAGCACATGCATCTTTTGGTAGACGCGGATGAAGTTTTCTGCAAAACCACAAGATGTGCATGCAAATGGTGCTTTTTGCAGAACGCGGACGTGGATTTCTACCAAACGACGTGCTAAGCATGCCGATGCTGCTCTTTTTAGCACCCGCGCACGGATTTGTGCGAAAACGCGTTTTAAGCATGCACATGCATCTTTTGGTAGAGGCGGATGAAGTTTTCTGCAAAACCACAAGATGTGCATGCAAATGGTGCTTTTTGCAGAACGCGCACGTGGATTTCTACCAAACAACGTGCTAAGCATGCCGATGCTGCTCTTTTTAGCACCCGCGCACGCATTTGTGCGAAAACGCGTGTTAAGCATGCACATGCATCTTTTGGTAGACGCGGATGAAGTTTTCTGCAAAACCACAAGATGTGCATGCAAATGGTGCTTTTTGCAGAACGCGCTCGTGGATTTCTACCAAACGACGTGCTAAGCATGCCGATGCTGCTCTTTTTAGCACCCGCGCACGCATTTGTGCGAAAACGCGTTTTAAGCATGCACATGCATCTTTTGGTAGACGCGGATGAAGTTTTCTGCAAAACCACAAGATGTGCATGCAAATGGTGCTTTTGGCAGAACGCGCACGTGGATTTCTACCAAACGACGTGCTAAGCATGCCGATGCTGCTCTTTTTAGCACCCGCGCACGCATTTGTGCGAAAACGCGTTTTAAGCATGCACATGCATCTTTTGGTAGACGCGGATGAAGTTTTCGGCTAAACCACAAGATGTGCATGCAAATGGGGCTTTTTGCAGAACGCGCACGTGGATTTCTACCAAACGACGTGCTAAGCATGCCGATGCTGCTCTTTTTAGCACCCGCGCACGCATTTGTGCGAAAACGCGTTTTAAGCATGCACATGCATCTTTTGGTAGACGCGGATGAAGTTTTCTGCAAAACCACAAGATGTGCATGCAAATGGTGCTTTTTGCAGAACGCGCACGTGGATTTCTACCAAACGACGTGCTAAGCTTGCCGATGCTGCTCTTTTTAGCACCCGCGCACGCATTTGTGCGAAAACGCGTTTTAATCATGCACATGCATCTTTTGGTAGACGCGGATGAAGTTTTCTGCAAAACCACAAGATGTGCATGCAAATGGTGCTTTTGGCAGAACGCGCACGTGGATTTCTACCAAACGACGTGCTAAGCATGCCGATGCTGCTCTTTTTAGCACCCGCGCACGGATTTGTGCGAAAACGCGTTTTAAACATGCACATGCATCTTTTGGTAGACGCGGATGAAGTTTTCTGCAAAACCACAAGATGTGCATGCAAATGGTGCTTTTGGCAGAACGCGCACGTGGATTTCTACCAAACGACGTGCTAAGCATGCCGATGCTGCTCTTTTTAGCACCCGCGCACGCATTTGTGCGAAAACGCGTTTTAAGCATGCACATGCATCTTTTGGTAGACGCGGATGAAGTTTTCTGCAAAACCACAAGATGTGCATGCAAATGGTGCTTTTTGCAGAACGCGCACGTGGATTTCTACCAAACGACGTGCTAAGCATGCCGATGCTGCTCTTTTTAGCAACCGCGCACGGATTTGTGCAAAACGCGTTTTAAGCATGCGCATGCATCTTTTGGTAGACGCGGATGAAGTTTGCTGCAAAACCACAAGATGTGCATGCAAATGGTGCTTTTGGCAGAAAGCGCACGTGGATTTCTACCAAACGACGTGCTAAGCATGCCGATGCTGCTCTTTTTAGCACCCGCGCACGCATTTGTGCGAAAACGCGTTTTAAACATGCACATGCATCTTTTGGTAGACGCGGATGAAGTTTTCTGCAAAACCACAAGATGTGCATGCAAATGGTGCTTTTGGCAGAACGCGCACGTGGATTTCAACCAAACGATGTGCTAAGCATGCCGATGCTGCTCTTTTTAGCACCCGCGCACGCATTTGTGCGAAAACGCGTTTTAAGCATGCACATGCATCTTTTGGTAGACGCGGATGAAGTTTTCTGCAAAACCACAAGATGTGCATGCAAATGGTGCTTTTTGCAGAACGCGCACGTGGATTTCTACCAAACGACGTGCTAAGCATGCCGATGCTGCTCTTTTTAGCACCCGCGCACGGATTTGTGCGAAAACGCGTTTTAAGCATGCACATGCATCTTTTGGAAGACGCGGATGAAGTTTTCTGCAAAACCACAAGATGTGCATGCAAATGGTGCTTTTTGCAGAACGCGCACGTGGATTTCTACCAAACGACGTGCTAAGCATGCCGATGCTGCTCTTTTTAGCACCCGCGCACGGATTTGTGCGAAAACGCGTTTTAAGCATGCACATGCATCTTTTGGTAGACGCGGATGAAGTTTTCTGCAAAACCACAAGATGTGCATGCAAATGGTGCTTTTTGCATAACGCGGACGTGGATTTCTACCAAACGATGTGCTAAGCATGCTGATGCTGCTCTTTTTCGCACCCGCGCACGGATTTGTGCGAAAACGCGTTTTAAGCATGCACATGCATCTTTTGGTAGAGGCGGATGAAGTTTTCTGCAAAACCACAAGATGTGCATGCAAATGGTGCTTTTTGCAGAACGCGCACGTGGATTTCTACCAAACAACGTGCTAAGCATGCCGATGCTGCTCTTTTTAGCACCCGCGCACGCATTTGTGCGAAAACGCGTGTTAAGCATGCACATGCATCTTTTGGTAGACGCGGATGAAGTTTTCTGCAAAACCACAAGATGTGCATGCAAATGGTGCTTTTGGCAGAACGCGCACGTGGATTTCTACCAAACGACGTGCTAAGCATGCCGATGCTGCTCTTTTTAGCACCCGCGCACGCATTTGTGCGAAAACGCGTTTTAAGCATGCACATGCATCTTTTGGTAGACGCGGATGAAGTTTTCGGCTAAACCACAAGATGTGCATGCAAATGGGGCTTTTTGCAGAACGCGCACGTGGATTTCTACCAAACGACGTGCTAAGCATGCCGATGCTGCTCTTTTTAGCACCCGCGCACGCATTTGTGCGAAAACGCGTTTTAAGCATGCACATGCATCTTTTGGTAGACGCGGATGAAGTTTTCTGCAAAACCACAAGATGTGCATGCAAATGGTGCTTTTTGCAGAACGCGCACGTGGATTTCTACCAAACGACGTGCTAAGCTTGCCGATGCTGCTCTTTTTAGCACCCGCGCACGCATTTGTGCGAAAACGCGTTTTAATCATGCACATGCATCTTTTGGTAGACGCGGATGAAGTTTTCTGCAAAACCACAAGATGTGCATGCAAATGGTGCTTTTTGCAGAACGCGCTCGTGGATTTCTACCAAACGACGTGCTAAGCATGCCGATGCTGCTCTTTTTAGCACCCGCGCACGCATTTGGGCGAAAACGCGTTTTAAGCAAGCACATGCATCTTTTGGTAGACGCGGATGAAGTTTTCTGCAAAACCACAAGATGTGCATGCAAATGGTGCTTTTTGCAGAACGCGGACGTGGATTTCTACCAAACGACGTGCTAAGCATGCCGATGCTGCTCTTTTTAGCACCCGCGCACGGATTTGTGCGAAAACGCGTTTTAAGCATGCACATGCATCTTTTGGTAGAGGCGGATGAAGTTTTCTGCAAAACCACAAGATGTGCATGCAAATGGTGCTTTTTGCAGAACGCGCACGTGGATTTCTACCAAACAACGTGCTAAGCATGCCGATGCTGCTCTTTTTAGCACCCGCGCACGCATTTGTGCGAAAACGCGTGTTAAGCATGCACATGCATCTTTTGGTAGACGCGGATGAAGTTTTCTGCAAAACCACAAGATGTGCATGCAAATGGTGCTTTTTGCAGAACGCGCTCGTGGATTTCTACCAAACGACGTGCTAAGCATGCCGATGCTGCTCTTTTTAGCACCCGCGCACGCATTTGTGCGAAAACGCGTTTTAAGCATGCACATGCATCTTTTGGTAGACGCGGATGAAGTTTTCTGCAAAACCACAAGATGTGCATGCAAATGGTGCTTTTTGCAGAACGCGCACGTGGATTTCTACCAAACGACGTGCTAAGCATGCCGATGCTGCTCTTTTTAGCACCCGCGCACGGATTTGTGCGAAAACGCGTTTTAAGCATGCACATGCATCTTTTGGTAGACGCGGATGAAGTTTTCTGCAAAACCACAAGATGTGCATGCAAATGGTGCTTTTTGCAGAACGCGCACGTGGATTTCTACCAAACGACGTGCTAAGCATGCCGATGCTGCTCTTTTTAGCACCCGCGCACGCATTTGTGCGAAAACGCGTTTTAAGCATGCACATGCATCTTTTGGTAGACGCGGATGAAGTTTTCTGCAAAACCACAAGATGTGCATGCAAATGGTGCTTTTTGCAGAACGCGCACGTGGATTTCTACCAAACGACGTGCTAAGCATGCCGATGCTGCTCTTTTTAGCACCCGCGCACGGATTTGTGCGAAAACGCGTTTTAAGCATGCACATGCATCTTTTGGTAGACGCGGATGAAGTTTTCTGCAAAACCACAAGATGTGCATGCAAATGGTGCTTTTGGCAGAACGCGCACGTGGATTTCAACCAAACGATGTGCTAAGCATGCCGATGCTGCTCTTTTTAGCACCCGCGCACGCATTTGTGCGAAAACGCGTTTTAAGCATGCACATGCATCTTTTGGTAGACGCGGATGAAGTTTTCTGCAAAACCACAAGATGTGCATGCAAATGGTGCTTTTTGCAGAACGCGCACGTGGATTTCTACCAAACGACGTGTTAAGCATGCCGATGCTGCTCTTTTTAGCACCCGCGCACGCATTTGTGCGAAAACGCGTTTTAAGCATGCACATGCATCTTTTGGTAGACGCGGATGAAGTTTTCTGCAAAACCACAAGATGTGCATGCAAATGGTGCTTTTTGCAGAAGGCGCACGTGGATTTCTACCAAACGACGTGCTAAGCATGCCGATGCTGCTCTTTTTAGCACCCGCGCACGCATTTGTGCGAAAACGCGTTTTAAGCATGCACATGCATCTTTTGGTAGACGCGGATGAAGTTTTCTGCAAAACCACAAGATGTGCATGCAAATGGTGCTTTTGGCAGAACGCGCACGTGGATTTCTACCAAACGACGTGCTAAGCATGCCGATGCTGCTCTTTTTAGCACCCGCGCACGCATTTGTGCGAAAACGCGTTTTAAGCATGCACATGCATCTTTTGGTAGACGCGGATGAAGTTTTCTGCAAAACCACAAGATGTGCATGCAAATGGTGCTTTTTGCAGAACGCGCACGTGGATTTCTACCAAACGACGTGCTAAGCATGCCGATGCTGCTCTTTTTAGCACCCGCGCACGGATTTGTGCGAAAACGCGTTTTAAGCATGCACATGCATCTTTTGGTAGACGCGGATGAAGTTTTCTGCAAAACCACAAGATGTGCATGCAAATGGTGCTTTTGGCAGAACGCGCACGTGGATTTCAACCAAACGATGTGCTAAGCATGCCGATGCTGCTCTTTTTAGCACCCGCGCACGCATTTGTGCGAAAACGCGTTTTAAGCATGCACATGCATCTTTTGGTAGACGCGGATGAAGTTTTCTGCAAAACCACAAGATGTGCATGCAAATGGTGCTTTTTGCAGAACGCGCTCGTGGATTTCTACCAAACGACGTGCTAAGCATGCCGATGCTGCTCTTTTTAGCACCCGCGCACGCATTTGTGCGAAAACGCGTTTTAAGCATGCACATGCATCTTTTGGTAGACGCGGATGAAGTTTTCTGCAAAACCACAAGATGTGCATGCAAATGGTGCTTTTTGCAGAACGCGCACGTGGATTTCTACCAAACGACGTGCTAAGCATGCCGATGCTGCTCTTTTTAGCACCCGCGCACGCATTTGTGCGAAAACGCGTTTTAAGCATGCACATGCATCTTTTGGTAGACGCGGATGAAGGTTTCTGCAAAACCACAATATGTGCATGCAAATGGTGCTTTTTGCAGAACGCGCACGTGGATTTCTACCAAACGACGTGCTCAGCATGCCGATGCTGCTCTTTTTAGCACCCGCGCACGCATTTGTGCGAAAACGCGTTTTAAGCATGCACATGCATCTTTTGGTAGACGCGGATGAAGTTTTCTGCAAAACCACAAGATGTGCATGCAAATGGTGCTTTTTGCAGAACGCGCACGCGGATTTCTACCAAACGATGTGCTAAGCTTGCCGATGCTGCTCTTTTTAGCACCCGCGCACGGATTTGTGCGAAAACGCGTTTTAAGCATGCACATGCATCTTTTGGTAGACGCGGATGAAGTTTTCTGCAAAACCACAAGATGTGCATGCAAATGGTGCTTTTGGCAGAACGCGCACGTGGATTTCTACCAAACGACGTGCTAAGCATGCCGATGCTGCTCTTTTTAGCACCCGCGCACGGATTTGTGCGAAAACGCGTTTTAAACATGCACATGCATCTTTTGGTAGACGCGGATGAAGTTTTCTGCAAAACCACAAGATGTGCATGCAAATGGTGCTTTTGGCAGAACGCGCACGTGGATTTCTACCAAACGACGTGCTAAGCATGCCGATGCTGCTCTTTTTAGCACCCGCGCACGCATTTGTGCGAAAACGCGTTTTAAGCATGCACATGCATCTTTTGGTAGACGCGGATGAAGTTTTCTGCAAAACCACAAGATGTGCATGCAAATGGTGCTTTTTGCAGAACGCGCACGTGGATTTCTACCAAACGACGTGCTAAGCATGCCGATGCTGCTCTTTTTAGCAACCGCGCACGGATTTGTGCAAAACGCGTTTTAAGCATGCGCATGCATCTTTTGGTAGACGCGGATGAAGTTTGCTGCAAAACCACAAGATGTGCATGCAAATGGTGCTTTTGGCAGAAAGCGCACGTGGATTTCTACCAAACGACGTGCTAAGCATGCCGATGCTGCTCTTTTTAGCACCCGCGCACGCATTTGTGCGAAAACGCGTTTTAAGCATGCACATGCATCTTTTGGTAGACGCGGATGAAGTTTTCTGCAAAACCACAAGATGTGCATGCAAATGGTGCTTTTGGCAGAACGCGCACGTGGATTTCAACCAAACGATGTGCTAAGCATGCCGATGCTGCTCTTTTTAGCACCCGCGCACGCATTTGTGCGAAAACGCGTTTTAAGCATGCACATGCATCTTTTGGTAGACGCGGATGAAGTTTTCTGCAAAACCACAAGATGTGCATGCAAATGGTGCTTTTTGCAGAACGCGCACGTGGATTTCTACCAAACGACGTGCTAAGCATGCCGATGCTGCTCTTTTTAGCACCCGCGCACGGATTTGTGCGAAAACGCGTTTTAAGCATGCACATGCATCTTTTGGAAGACGCGGATGAAGTTTTCTGCAAAACCACAAGATGTGCATGCAAATGGTGCTTTTTGCAGAACGCGCACGTGGATTTCTACCAAACGACGTGCTAAGCATGCCGATGCTGCTCTTTTTAGCACCCGCGCACGGATTTGTGCGAAAACGCGTTTTAAGCATGCACATGCATCTTTTGGTAGACGCGGATGAAGTTTTCTGCAAAACCACAAGATGTGCATGCAAATGGTGCTTTTTGCATAACGCGGACGTGGATTTCTACCAAACGATGTGCTAAGCATGCTGATGCTGCTCTTTTTCGCACCCGCGCACGGATTTGTGCGAAAACGCGTTTTAAGCATGCACATGCATCTTTTGGTAGAGGCGGATGAAGTTTTCTGCAAAACCACAAGATGTGCATGCAAATGGTGCTTTTTGCAGAACGCGCACGTGGATTTCTACCAAACAACGTGCTAAGCATGCCGATGCTGCTCTTTTTAGCACCCGCGCACGCATTTGTGCGAAAACGCGTGTTAAGCATGCACATGCATCTTTTGGTAGACGCGGATGAAGTTTTCTGCAAAACCACAAGATGTGCATGCAAATGGTGCTTTTGGCAGAACGCGCACGTGGATTTCTACCAAACGACGTGCTAAGCATGCCGATGCTGCTCTTTTTAGCACCCGCGCACGCATTTGTGCGAAAACGCGTTTTAAGCATGCACATGCATCTTTTGGTAGACGCGGATGAAGTTTTCGGCTAAACCACAAGATGTGCATGCAAATGGGGCTTTTTGCAGAACGCGCACGTGGATTTCTACCAAACGACGTGCTAAGCATGCCGATGCTGCTCTTTTTAGCACCCGCGCACGCATTTGTGCGAAAACGCGTTTTAAGCATGCACATGCATCTTTTGGTAGACGCGGATGAAGTTTTCTGCAAAACCACAAGATGTGCATGCAAATGGTGCTTTTTGCAGAACGCGCACGTGGATTTCTACCAAACGACGTGCTAAGCTTGCCGATGCTGCTCTTTTTAGCACCCGCGCACGCATTTGTGCGAAAACGCGTTTTAATCATGCACATGCATCTTTTGGTAGACGCGGATGAAGTTTTCTGCAAAACCACAAGATGTGCATGCAAATGGTGCTTTTTGCAGAACGCGCTCGTGGATTTCTACCAAACGACGTGCTAAGCATGCCGATGCTGCTCTTTTTAGCACCCGCGCACGCATTTGGGCGAAAACGCGTTTTAAGCAAGCACATGCATCTTTTGGTAGACGCGGATGAAGTTTTCTGCAAAACCACAAGATGTGCATGCAAATGGTGCTTTTTGCAGAACGCGGACGTGGATTTCTACCAAACGACGTGCTAAGCATGCCGATGCTGCTCTTTTTAGCACCCGCGCACGGATTTGTGCGAAAACGCGTTTTAAGCATGCACATGCATCTTTTGGTAGAGGCGGATGAAGTTTTCTGCAAAACCACAAGATGTGCATGCAAATGGTGCTTTTTGCAGAACGCGCACGTGGATTTCTACCAAACAACGTGCTAAGCATGCCGATGCTGCTCTTTTTAGCACCCGCGCACGCATTTGTGCGAAAACGCGTGTTAAGCATGCACATGCATCTTTTGGTAGACGCGGATGAAGTTTTCTGCAAAACCACAAGATGTGCATGCAAATGGTGCTTTTTGCAGAACGCGCTCGTGGATTTCTACCAAACGACGTGCTAAGCATGCCGATGCTGCTCTTTTTAGCACCCGCGCACGCATTTGTGCGAAAACGCGTTTTAAGCATGCACATGCATCTTTTGGTAGACGCGGATGAAGTTTTCTGCAAAACCACAAGATGTGCATGCAAATGGTGCTTTTTGCAGAACGCGCACGTGGATTTCTACCAAACGACGTGCTAAGCATGCCGATGCTGCTCTTTTTAGCACCCGCGCACGGATTTGTGCGAAAACGCGTTTTAAGCATGCACATGCATCTTTTGGTAGACGCGGATGAAGTTTTCTGCAAAACCACAAGATGTGCATGCAAATGGTGCTTTTTGCAGAACGCGCACGTGGATTTCTACCAAACGACGTGCTAAGCATGCCGATGCTGCTCTTTTTAGCACCCGCGCACGCATTTGTGCGAAAACGCGTTTTAAGCATGCACATGCATCTTTTGGTAGACGCGGATGAAGTTTTCTGCAAAACCACAAGATGTGCATGCAAATGGTGCTTTTTGCAGAACGCGCACGTGGATTTCTACCAAACGACGTGCTAAGCATGCCGATGCTGCTCTTTTTAGCACCCGCGCACGGATTTGTGCGAAAACGCGTTTTAAGCATGCACATGCATCTTTTGGTAGACGCGGATGAAGTTTTCTGCAAAACCACAAGATGTGCATGCAAATGGTGCTTTTGGCAGAACGCGCACGTGGATTTCAACCAAACGATGTGCTAAGCATGCCGATGCTGCTCTTTTTAGCACCCGCGCACGCATTTGTGCGAAAACGCGTTTTAAGCATGCACATGCATCTTTTGGTAGACGCGGATGAAGTTTTCTGCAAAACCACAAGATGTGCATGCAAATGGTGCTTTTTGCAGAACGCGCTCGTGGATTTCTACCAAACGACGTGCTAAGCATGCCGATGCTGCTCTTTTTAGCACCCGCGCACGCATTTGTGCGAAAACGCGTTTTAAGCATGCACATGCATCTTTTGGTAGACGCGGATGAAGTTTTCTGCAAAACCACAAGATGTGCATGCAAATGGTGCTTTTTGCAGAACGCGCACGTGGATTTCTACCAAACGACGTGCTAAGCATGCCGATGCTGCTCTTTTTAGCACCCGCGCACGCATTTGTGCGAAAACGCGTTTTAAGCATGCACATGCATCTTTTGGTAGACGCGGATGAAGGTTTCTGCAAAACCACAATATGTGCATGCAAATGGTGCTTTTTGCAGAACGCGCACGTGGATTTCTACCAAACGACGTGCTAAGCATGCCGATGCTGCTCTTTTTAGCACCCGCGCACGCATTTGTGCGAAAACGCGTTTTAAGCATGCACATGCATCTTTTGGTAGACGCGGATGAAGTTTTCTGCAAAACCACAAGATGTGCATGCAAATGGTGCTTTTTGCAGAACGCGCACGTGGATTTCTACCAAACGATGTGCTAAGCTTGCCGATGCTGCTCTTTTTAGCACCCGCGCACGGATTTGTGCGAAAACGCGTTTTAAGCATGCACATGCATCTTTTGGTAGACGCGGATGAAGTTTTCTGCAAAACCACAAGATGTGCATGCAAATGGTGCTTTTGGCAGAACGCGCACGTGGATTTCTACCAAACGACGTGCTAAGCATGCCGATGCTGCTCTTTTTAGCACCCGCGCACGCATTTGTGCGAAAACGCGTTTTAAGCATGCACATGCATCTTTTGGTAGACGCGGATGAAGTTTTCTGCAAAACCACAAGATGTGCATGCAAATGGTGCTTTTTGCAGAACGCGCACGTGGATTTCTACCAAACGACGAGCTAAGCATGCCGATGCTGCTCTTTTTAGCACCCGCGCACGGATTTGTGCGAAAACGCGTTTTAAGCATGCACATGCATCTTTTGGTAGACGCGGATGAAGTTTTCTGCAAAACCACAAGATGTGCATGCAAATGGTGCTTTTGGCAGAACGCGCACGTAGATTTCTACCAAACGACGTGCTAAGCATGCCGATGCTGCTCTTTTTAGCACCCGCGCACGGATTTGTGCGAAAACGCGTTTAAAGCATGCACATGCATCTTTTGGTAGACGCGGATGAAGTTTTCTGCAAAACCACAAGATGTGCATGCAAATGGTGCTTTTGGCAGAACGCGCACGTAGATTTCTACCAAACGACGTGCTAAGCATGCCGATGCTGCTCTTTTTAGCACCCGCGCACGCATTTGTGCGAAAACGCGTTTTAAGCATGCACATGCATCTTTTGGTAGACGCGGATGAAGTTTTCTGCAAAACCACAAGATGTGCATGCAAATGGTGCTTTTTGCAGAACGCGCACGTGTATTTCTACCAAACGACGTGCTAAGCATGCCGATGCTGCTCTTTTTAGCACCCGCGCACGGATTTGTGCGAAAACGCGTTTTAAGCATGCACATGCATCTTTTGGTAGACGCGGATGAAGTTTTCTGCAAAACCACAAGATGTGCATGCAAATGGTGCTTCTTACAGAACGCGCACGTGGATTTCTACCAAACAACGTGCTAAGCATGCCGATGCTGCTCTTTTTAGCACCCGCGCACGCATTTGTGCGAAAACGCGTTTTAAGCATGCACATGCATCTTTTGGTAGACGCGGATGAAGTTTTCTGCAAAACCACAAGATGTGCATGCAAATGGTGCTTTTTACAGAACGCGCACGTGGATTTCTACCAAACGACGTGCTAAGCATGCTGATGCTGCTCTTTTTAGCACCCGCGCACGGATTTGTGCGAAAACGCGTTTTAAACATGCACATGCATCTTTTGGTAGACGCGGATGAAGTTTTCTGCAAAACCACAAGATGTGCATGCAAATGGTGCTTTTGGCAGAACGCGCACGTGGATTTCTACCAAACGACGTGCTAAGCATGCCGATGCTGCTCTTTTTAGCACCCGCGCACGCATTTGTGCGAAAACGCGTTTTAAGCATGCACATGCATCTTTTGGTAGACGCGGATGAAGTTTTCTGCAAAACCACAAGATGTGCATGCAAATGATGCTTTTTGCAGAACGCGCTCGTGGATTTCTACCAAACGACGTGCTAAGCATGCCGATGCTGCTCTTTTTAGCACCCGCGCACGCATTTGTGCGAAAACGCGTTTTAAGCATGCACATGCATCTTTTGGTAGACGCGGATGAAGTTTTCTGCAAAACCACAAGATGTGCATGCAAATGGTGCTTTTTGCAGAACGCGCACGTGGATTTCTACCAAACGACGTGCTAAGCATGCCGATGCTGCTCTTTTTAGCACCCGCGCACGGATTTGTGCAAAACGCGTTTTAAGCATGCGCATGCATCTTTTGGTAGACGCGGATGAAGTTTGCTGCAAAACCACAAGATGTGCATGCAAATGGTGCTTTTGGCAGAACGCGCACGTGGATTTCTACCAAACGACGTGCTAAGCATGCCGATGCTGCTCTTTTTAGCACCCGCGCACGCATTTGTGCGAAAACGCGTTTTAAGCATGCACATGCATCTTTTGGTAGACGCGGATGAAGTTTTCTGCAAAACCACAAGATGTGCATGCAAATGGTGCTTTTGGCAGAACGCGCACGTGGATTTCAACCAAACGATGTGCTAAGCATGCCGATGCTGCTCTTTTTAGCACCCGCGCACGCATTTGTGCGAAAACGCGTTTTAAGCATGCACATGCATCTTTTGGTAGACGCGGATGAAGTTTTCTGCAAAACCACAAGATGTGCATGCAAATGGTGCTTTTTGCAGAACGCGCTCGTGGATTTCTACGAAACGACGTGCTAAGCATGCCGATGCTGCTCTTTTTAGCACCCGCGCACGCATTTGTGCGAAAACGCGTTTTAAGCATGCACATGCATCTTTTGGTAGACGCGGATGAAGTTTTCTGCAAAACCACAAGATGTGCATGCAAATGGTGCTTTTTGCAGAACGCGCACGTGGATTTCTACCAAACGACGTGCTAAGCATGCCGATGCTGCTCTTTTAGCACCCGCGCACGCATTTGTGCGAAAACGCGTGTTAAGCATGCACATGCATCTTTTGGTAGACGCGGATGAAGTTTTCTGCAAAACCACAAGATGTGCATGCAAATGGTGCTTTTTCAGAACGCGCTCGTGGATTTCTACCAAACGACGTGCTGAGCATGCCGATGCTGCTCTTTTTAGCACCCGCGCACGCATTTGTGCGAAAACGCGTTTTAAGTATGCACATGCATCTTTTGGTAGACGCGGATGAAGTTTTCTGCAAAACCACAAGATGTGCATGCAAATGGTGCTTTTTGCAGAACGCGCTCGTGGATTTCTACCAAACGACGTGCTAAGCATGCCGATGCTGCTCTTTTTAGCACCCGCGCACGGATTTGTGCGAAAACGCGTTTTAAGCATGCACATGCATCTTTTGGTAGACGCGGATGAAGTTTTCTGCAAAACCACAAGATGTGCATGCAAATGGTGCTTCTTACAGAACGCGCACGTGGATTTCTACCAAACAACGTGCTAAGCATGCCGATGCTGCTCTTTTTAGCACCCGCGCACGCATTTGTGCGAAAACGCGTTTTAAGCATGCACATGCATCTTTTGGTAGACGCGGATGAAGTTTTCTGCAAAACCACAAGATGTGCATGCAAATGGTGCTTTTTACAGAACGCGCACGTGGATTTCTACCAAACGACGTGCTAAGCATGCTGATGCTGCTCTTTTTAGCACCCGCGCACGGATTTGTGCGAAAACGCGTTTTAAACATGCACATGCATCTTTTGGTAGACGCGGATGAAGTTTTCTGCAAAACCACAAGATGTGCATGCAAATGGTGCTTTTGGCAGAACGCGCACGTGGATTTCTACCAAACGACGTGCTAAGCATGCCGATGCTGCTCTTTTTAGCACCCGCGCACGCATTTGTGCGAAAACGCGTTTTAAGCATGCACATGCATCTTTTGGTAGACGCGGATGAAGTTTTCTGCAAAACCACAAGATGTGCATGCAAATGGTGCTTTTTGCAGAACGCGCACGTGGATTTCTACCAAACAACGTGCTAAGCATGCCGATGCTGCTCTTTTTAGCACCCGCGCACGCATTTGTGCGAAAACGCGTGTTAAGCATGCACATGCATCTTTTGGTAGACGCGGATGAAGTTTTCTGCAAAACCACAAGATGTGCATGCAAATGGTGCTTTTTGCAGAACGCGCTCGTGGATTTCTACCAAACGACGTGCTAAGCATGCCGATGCTGCTCTTTTTAGCACCCGCGCACGCATTTGGGCGAAAACGCGTTTTAAGCAAGCACATGCATCTTTTGGTAGACGCGGATGAAGTTTTCTGCAAAACCACAAGATGTGCATGCAAATGGTGCTTTTTGCAGAACGCGGACGTGGATTTCTACCAAACGACGTGCTAAGCATGCCGATGCTGCTCTTTTTAGCACCCGCGCACGGATTTGTGCGAAAACGCGTTTTAAGCATGCACATGCATCTTTTGGTAGACGCGGATGAAGTTTTCTGCAAAACCACAAGATGTGCATGCAAATGGTGCTTTTTGCAGAACGCGCACGTGGATTTCTACCAAACGATGTGCTAAGCTTGCCGATGCTGCTCTTTTTAGCACCCGCGCACGGATTTGTGCGAAAACGCGTTTTAAGCATGCACATGCATCTTTTGGTAGACGCGGATGAAGTTTTCTGCAAAACCACAAGATGTGCATGCAAATGGTGCTTTTGGCAGAACGCGCACGTGGATTTCTACCAAACGACGTGCTAAGCATGCCGATGCTGCTCTTTTTAGCACCCGCGCACGCATTTGTGCGAAAACGCGTTTTAAGCATGCACATGCATCTTTTGGTAGACGCGGATGAAGTTTTCTGCAAAACCACAAGATGTGCATGCAAATGGTGCTTTTTGCAGAACGCGCACGTGGATTTCTACCAAACGACGAGCTAAGCATGCCGATGCTGCTCTTTTTAGCACCCGCGCACGGATTTGTGCGAAAACGCGTTTTAAGCATGCACATGCATCTTTTGGTAGACGCGGATGAAGTTTTCTGCAAAACCACAAGATGTGCATGCAAATGGTGCTTTTGGCAGAACGCGCACGTAGATTTCTACCAAACGACGTGCTAAGCATGCCGATGCTGCTCTTTTTAGCACCCGCGCACGGATTTGTGCGAAAACGCGTTTAAAGCATGCACATGCATCTTTTGGTAGACGCGGATGAAGTTTTCTGCAAAACCACAAGATGTGCATGCAAATGGTGCTTTTGGCAGAACGCGCACGTAGATTTCTACCAAACGACGTGCTAAGCATGCCGATGCTGCTCTTTTTAGCACCCGCGCACGCATTTGTGCGAAAACGCGTTTTAAGCATGCACATGCATCTTTTGGTAGACGCGGATGAAGTTTTCTGCAAAACCACAAGATGTGCATGCAAATGGTGCTTTTTGCAGAACGCGCACGTGTATTTCTACCAAACGACGTGCTAAGCATGCCGATGCTGCTCTTTTTAGCACCCGCGCACGGATTTGTGCGAAAACGCGTTTTAAGCATGCACATGCATCTTTTGGTAGACGCGGATGAAGTTTTCTGCAAAACCACAAGATGTGCATGCAAATGGTGCTTCTTACAGAACGCGCACGTGGATTTCTACCAAACAACGTGCTAAGCATGCCGATGCTGCTCTTTTTAGCACCCGCGCACGCATTTGTGCGAAAACGCGTTTTAAGCATGCACATGCATCTTTTGGTAGACGCGGATGAAGTTTTCTGCAAAACCACAAGATGTGCATGCAAATGGTGCTTTTTACAGAACGCGCACGTGGATTTCTACCAAACGACGTGCTAAGCATGCTGATGCTGCTCTTTTTAGCACCCGCGCACGGATTTGTGCGAAAACGCGTTTTAAACATGCACATGCATCTTTTGGTAGACGCGGATGAAGTTTTCTGCAAAACCACAAGATGTGCATGCAAATGGTGCTTTTGGCAGAACGCGCACGTGGATTTCTACCAAACGACGTGCTAAGCATGCCGATGCTGCTCTTTTTAGCACCCGCGCACGCATTTGTGCGAAAACGCGTTTTAAGCATGCACATGCATCTTTTGGTAGACGCGGATGAAGTTTTCTGCAAAACCACAAGATGTGCATGCAAATGATGCTTTTTGCAGAACGCGCTCGTGGATTTCTACCAAACGACGCGCTAAGCATGCCGATGCTGCTCTTTTTAGCACCCGCGCACGCATTTGTGCGAAAACGCGTTTTAAGCATGCACATGCATCTTTTGGTAGACGCGGATGAAGTTTTCTGCAAAACCACAAGATGTGCATGCAAATGGTGCTTTTTGCAGAACGCGCACGTGGATTTCTACCAAACGACGTGCTAAGCATGCCGATGCTGCTCTTTTTAGCACCCGCGCACGGATTTGTGCAAAACGCGTTTTAAGCATGCGCATGCATCTTTTGGTAGACGCGGATGAAGTTTGCTGCAAAACCACAAGATGTGCATGCAAATGGTGCTTTTGGCAGAACGCGCACGTGGATTTCTACCAAACGACGTGCTAAGCATGCCGATGCTGCTCTTTTTAGCACCCGCGCACGCATTTGTGCGAAAACGCGTTTTAAGCATGCACATGCATCTTTTGGTAGACGCGGATGAAGTTTTCTGCAAAACCACAAGATGTGCATGCAAATGGTGCTTTTGGCAGAACGCGCACGTGGATTTCAACCAAACGATGTGCTAAGCATGCCGATGCTGCTCTTTTTAGCACCCGCGCACGCATTTGTGCGAAAACGCGTTTTAAGCATGCACATGCATCTTTTGGTAGACGCGGATGAAGTTTTCTGCAAAACCACAAGATGTGCATGCAAATGGTGCTTTTTGCAGAACGCGCTCGTGGATTTCTACCAAACGACGTGCTAAGCATGCCGATGCTGCTCTTTTTAGCACCCGCGCACGCATTTGTGCGAAAACGCGTTTTAAGCATGCACATGCATCTTTTGGTAGACGCGGATGAAGTTTTCTGCAAAACCACAAGATGTGCATGCAAATGGTGCTTTTTGCAGAACGCGCACGTGGATTTCTACCAAACGACGTGCTAAGCATGCCGATGCTGCTCTTTTAGCACCCGCGCACGCATTTGTGCGAAAACGCGTGTTAAGCATGCACATGCATCTTTTGGTAGACGCGGATGAAGTTTTCTGCAAAACCACAAGATGTGCATGCAAATGGTGCTTTTTCAGAACGCGCTCGTGGATTTCTACCAAACGACGTGCTGAGCATGCCGATGCTGCTCTTTTTAGCACCCGCGCACGCATTTGTGCGAAAACGCGTTTTAAGTATGCACATGCATCTTTTGGTAGACGCGGATGAAGTTTTCTGCAAAACCACAAGATGTGCATGCAAATGGTGCTTTTTGCAGAACGCGCTCGTGGATTTCTACCAAACGACGTGCTAAGCATGCCGATGCTGCTCTTTTAGCACCAGCGCACGCATTTGTGCGAAAACGCGTGTTAAGCATGCACATGCATCTTTTGGTAGACGCGGATGAAGTTTTCTGCAAAACCACAAGATGTGCATGCAAATGGTGCTTTTTCAGAACGCGCTCGTGGATTTCTACCAAACGACGAGCTAAGCATGCCGATGCTGCTCTTTTTAGCACCCGCGCACGGATTTGTGCGAAAACGCGTTTTAAGCATGCACATGCATCTTTTGGTAGACGCGGATGAAGTTTTCTGCAAAACCACAAGATGTGCATGCAAATGGTGCTTTTGGCAGAACGCGCACGTAGATTTCTACCAAACGACGTGCTAAGCATGCCGATGCTGCTCTTTTTAGCACCCGCGCACGGATTTGTGCGAAAACGCGTTTAAAGCATGCACATGCATCTTTTGGTAGACGCGGATGAAGTTTTCTGCAAAACCACAAGATGTGCATGCAAATGGTGCTTTTGGCAGAACGCGCACGTAGATTTCTACCAAACGACGTGCTAAGCATGCCGATGCTGCTCTTTTTAGCACCCGCGCACGCATTTGTGCGAAAACGCGTTTTAAGCATGCACATGCATCTTTTGGTAGACGCGGATGAAGTTTTCTGCAAAACCACAAGATGTGCATGCAAATGGTGCTTTTTGCAGAACGCGCACGTGTATTTCTACCAAACGACGTGCTAAGCATGCCGATGCTGCTCTTTTTAGCACCCGCGCACGGATTTGTGCGAAAACGCGTTTTAAGCATGCACATGCATCTTTTGGTAGACGCGGATGAAGTTTTCTGCAAAACCACAAGATGTGCATGCAAATGGTGCTTTTGGCAGAACGCGCACGTAGATTTCTACCAAACGACGTGCTAAGCATGCCGATGCTGCTCTTTTTAGCACCCGCGCACGCATTTGTGCGAAAACGCGTTTTAAGCATGCACATGCATCTTTTGGTAGACGCGGATGAAGTTTTCTGCAAAACCACAAGATGTGCATGCAAATGGTGCTTTTTGCAGAACGCGCACGTGTATTTCTACCAAACGACGTGCTAAGCATGCCGATGCTGCTCTTTTTAGCACCCGCGCACGGATTTGTGCGAAAACGCGTTTTAAGCATGCACATGCATCTTTTGGTAGACGCGGATGAAGTTTTCTGCAAAACCACAAGATGTGCATGCAAATGGTGCTTCTTACAGAACGCGCACGTGGATTTCTACCAAACAACGTGCTAAGCATGCCGATGCTGCTCTTTTTAGCACCCGCGCACGCATTTGTGCGAAAACGCGTTTTAAGCATGCACATGCATCTTTTGGTAGACGCGGATGAAGTTTTCTGCAAAACCACAAGATGTGCATGCAAATGGTGCTTTTTACAGAACGCGCACGTGGATTTCTACCAAACGACGTGCTAAGCATGCTGATGCTGCTCTTTTTAGCACCCGCGCACGGATTTGTGCGAAAACGCGTTTTAAACATGCACATGCATCTTTTGTTAGACGCGGATGAAGTTTTCTGCAAAACCACAAGATGTGCATGCAAATGGTGCTTTTGGCAGAACGCGCACGTGGATTTCTACCAAACGACGTGCTAAGCATGCCGATGCTGCTCTTTTTAGCACCCGCGCACGCATTTGTGCGAAAACGCGTTTTAAGCATGCACATGCATCTTTTGGTAGACGCGGATGAAGTTTTCTGCAAAACCACAAGATGTGCATGCAAATGATGCTTTTTGCAGAACGCGCTCGTGGATTTCTACCAAACGACGTGCTAAGCATGCCGATGCTGCTCTTTTTAGCACCCGCGCACGCATTTGTGCGAAAACGCGTTTTAAGCATGCACATGCATCTTTTGGTAGACGCGGATGAAGTTTTCTGCAAAACCACAAGATGTGCATGCAAATGGTGCTTTTTGCAGAACGCGCACGTGGATTTCTACCAAACGACGTGCTAAGCATGCCGATGCTGCTCTTTTTAGCACCCGCGCACGGATTTGTGCAAAACGCGTTTTAAGCATGCGCATGCATCTTTTGGTAGACGCGGATGAAGTTTGCTGCAAAACCACAAGATGTGCATGCAAATGGTGCTTTTGGCAGAACGCGCACGTGGATTTCTACCAAACGACGTGCTAAGCATGCCGATGCTGCTCTTTTTAGCACCCGCGCACGCATTTGTGCGAAAACGCGTTTTAAGCATGCACATGCATCTTTTGGTAGACGCGGATGAAGTTTTCTGCAAAACCACAAGATGTGCATGCAAATGGTGCTTTTGGCAGAACGCGCACGTGGATTTCAACCAAACGATGTGCTAAGCATGCCGATGCTGCTCTTTTTAGCACCCGCGCACGCATTTGTGCGAAAACGCGTTTTAAGCATGCACATGCATCTTTTGGTAGACGCGGATGAAGTTTTCTGCAAAACCACAAGATGTGCATGCAAATGGTGCTTTTTGCAGAACGCGCTCGTGGATTTCTACCAAACGACGTGCTAAGCATGCCGATGCTGCTCTTTTTAGCACCCGCGCACGCATTTGTGCGAAAACGCGTTTTAAGCATGCACATGCATCTTTTGGTAGACGCGGATGAAGTTTTCTGCAAAACCACAAGATGTGCATGCAAATGGTGCTTTTTGCAGAACGCGCACGTGGATTTCTACCAAACGACGTGCTAAGCATGCCGATGCTGCTCTTTTAGCACCCGCGCACGCATTTGTGCGAAAACGCGTGTTAAGCATGCACATGCATCTTTTGGTAGACGCGGATGAAGTTTTCTGCAAAACCACAAGATGTGCATGCAAATGGTGCTTTTTCAGAACGCGCTCGTGGATTTCTACCAAACGACGTGCTGAGCATGCCGATGCTGCTCTTTTTAGCACCCGCGCACGCATTTGTGCGAAAACGCGTTTTAAGTATGCACATGCATCTTTTGGTAGACGCGGATGAAGTTTTCTGCAAAACCACAAGATGTGCATGCAAATGGTGCTTTTTGCAGAACGCGCTCGTGGATTTCTACCAAACGACGTGCTAAGCATGCCGATGCTGCTCTTTTTAGCACCCGCGCACGGATTTGTGCGAAAACGCGTTTTAAGCATGCACATGCATCTTTTGGTAGACGCGGATGAAGTTTTCTGCAAAACCACAAGATGTGCATGCAAATGGTGCTTCTTACAGAACGCGCACGTGGATTTCTACCAAACAACGTGCTAAGCATGCCGATGCTGCTCTTTTTAGCACCCGCGCACGCATTTGTGCGAAAACGCGTTTTAAGCATGCACATGCATCTTTTGGTAGACGCGGATGAAGTTTTCTGCAAAACCACAAGATGTGCATGCAAATGGTGCTTTTTACAGAACGCGCACGTGGATTTCTACCAAACGACGTGCTAAGCATGCTGATGCTGCTCTTTTTAGCACCCGCGCACGGATTTGTGCGAAAACGCGTTTTAAACATGCACATGCATCTTTTGGTAGACGCGGATGAAGTTTTCTGCAAAACCACAAGATGTGCATGCAAATGGTGCTTTTGGCAGAACGCGCACGTGGATTTCTACCAAACGACGTGCTAAGCATGCCGATGCTGCTCTTTTTAGCACCCGCGCACGCATTTGTGCGAAAACGCGTTTTAAGCATGCACATGCATCTTTTGGTAGACGCGGATGAAGTTTTCTGCAAAACCACAAGATGTGCATGCAAATGATGCTTTTTGCAGAACGCGCTCGTGGATTTCTACCAAACGACGTGCTAAGCATGCCGATGCTGCTCTTTTTAGCACCCGCGCACGCATTTGTGCGAAAACGCGTTTTAAGCATGCACATGCATCTTTTGGTAGACGCGGATGAAGTTTTCTGCAAAACCACAAGATGTGCATGCAAATGGTGCTTTTTGCAGAACGCGCACGTGGATTTCTACCAAACGACGTGCTAAGCATGCCGATGCTGCTCTTTTTAGCACCCGCGCACGGATTTGTGCAAAACGCGTTTTAAGCATGCGCATGCATCTTTTGGTAGACGCGGATGAAGTTTGCTGCAAAACCACAAGATGTGCATGCAAATGGTGCTTTTGGCAGAACGCGCACGTGGATTTCTACCAAACGACGTGCTAAGCATGCCGATGCTGCTCTTTTTAGCACCCGCGCACGCATTTGTGCGAAAACGCGTTTTAAGCATGCACATGCATCTTTTGGTAGACGCGGATGAAGTTTTCTGCAAAACCACAAGATGTGCATGCAAATGGTGCTTTTGGCAGAACGCGCACGTGGATTTCAACCAAACGATGTGCTAAGCATGCCGATGCTGCTCTTTTTAGCACCCGCGCACGCATTTGTGCGAAAACGCGTTTTAAGCATGCACATGCATCTTTTGGTAGACGCGGATGAAGTTTTCTGCAAAACCACAAGATGTGCATGCAAATGGTGCTTTTTGCAGAACGCGCTCGTGGATTTCTACCAAACGACGTGCTAAGCATGCCGATGCTGCTCTTTTTAGCACCCGCGCACGCATTTGTGCGAAAACGCGTTTTAAGCATGCACATGCATCTTTTGGTAGACGCGGATGAAGTTTTCTGCAAAACCACAAGATGTGCATGCAAATGGTGCTTTTTGCAGAACGCGCACGTGGATTTCTACCAAACGACGTGCTAAGCATGCCGATGCTGCTCTTTTAGCACCCGCGCACGCATTTGTGCGAAAACGCGTGTTAAGCATGCACATGCATCTTTTGGTAGACGCGGATGAAGTTTTCTGCAAAACCACAAGATGTGCATGCAAATGGTGCTTTTTCAGAACGCGCTCGTGGATTTCTACCAAACGACGTGCTGAGCATGCCGATGCTGCTCTTTTTAGCACCCGCGCACGCATTTGTGCGAAAACGCGTTTTAAGTATGCACATGCATCTTTTGGTAGACGCGGATGAAGTTTTCTGCAAAACCACAAGATGTGCATGCAAATGGTGCTTTTTGCAGAACGCGCTCGTGGATTTCTACCAAACGACGTGCTAAGCATGCCGATGCTGCTCTTTTAGCACCAGCGCACGCATTTGTGCGAAAACGCGTGTTAAGCATGCACATGCATCTTTTGGTAGACGCGGATGAAGTTTTCTGCAAAACCACAAGATGTGCATGCAAATGGTGCTTTTTCAGAACGCGCTCGTGGATTTCTACCAAACGACAAGCTAAGCATGCCGATGCTGCTCTTTTTAGCACCCGCGCACGGATTTGTGCGAAAACGCGTTTTAAGCATGCACATGCATCTTTTGGTAGACGCGGATGAAGTTTTCTGCAAAACCACAAGATGTGCATGCAAATGGTGCTTTTGGCAGAACGCGCACGTAGATTTCTACCAAACGACGTGCTAAGCATGCCGATGCTGCTCTTTTTAGCACCCGCACACGGATTTGTGCGAAAACGCGTTTAAAGCATGCACATGCATCTTTTGGTAGACGCGGATGAAGTTTTCTGCAAAACCACAAGATGTGCATGCAAATGGTGCTTTTGGCAGAACGCGCACGTAGATTTCTACCAAACGACGTGCTAAGCATGCCGTGGCTGCTCTTTTTAGCACCCGCGCACGCATTTGTGCGAAAACGCGTTTTAAGCATGCACATGCATCTTTTGGTAGACGCGGATGAAGTTTTCTGCAAAACCACAAGATGTGCATGCAAATGGTGCTTTTTGCAGAACGCGCACGTGTATTTCTACCAAACGACGTGCTAAGCATGCCGATGCTGCTCTTTTTAGCACCCGCGCACGGATTTGTGCGAAAACGCGTTTTAAGCATGCACATGCATCTTTTGGTAGACGCGGATGAAGTTTTCTGCAAAACCACAAGATGTGCATGCAAATGGTGCTTTTGGCAGAACGCGCACGTAGATTTCTACCAAACGACGTGCTAAGCATGCCGATGCTGCTCTTTTTAGCACCCGCGCACGCATTTGTGCGAAAACGCGTTTTAAGCATGCACATGCATCTTTTGGTAGACGCGGATGAAGTTTTCTGCAAAACCACAAGATGTGCATGCAAATGGTGCTTTTTGCAGAACGCGCACGTGTATTTCTACCAAACGACGTGCTAAGCATGCCGATGCTGCTCTTTTTAGCACCCGCGCACGGATTTGTGCGAAAACGCGTTTTAAGCATGCACATGCATCTTTTGGTAGACGCGGATGAAGTTTTCTGCAAAACCACAAGATGTGCATGCAAATGGTGCTTCTTACAGAACGCGCACGTGGATTTCTACCAAACAACGTGCTAAGCATGCCGATGCTGCTCTTTTTAGCACCCGCGCACGCATTTGTGCGAAAACGCGTTTTAAGCATGCACATGCATCTTTTGGTAGACGCGGATGAAGTTTTCTGCAAAACCACAAGATGTGCATGCAAATGGTGCTTTTTACAGAACGCGCACGTGGATTTCTACCAAACGACGTGCTAAGCATGCTGATGCTGCTCTTTTTAGCACCCGCGCACGGATTTGTGCGAAAACGCGTTTTAAACATGCACATGCATCTTTTGGTAGACGCGGATGAAGTTTTCTGCAAAACCACAAGATGTGCATGCAAATGGTGCTTTTGGCAGAACGCGCACGTGGATTTCTACCAAACGACGTGCTAAGCATGCCGATGCTGCTCTTTTTAGCACCCGCGCACGCATTTGTGCGAAAACGCGTTTTAAGCATGCACATGCATCTTTTGGTAGACGCGGATGAAGTTTTCTGCAAAACCACAAGATGTGCATGCAAATGATGCTTTTTGCAGAACGCGCTCGTGGATTTCTACCAAACGACGTGCTAAGCATGCCGATGCTGCTCTTTTTAGCACCCGCGCACGCATTTGTGCGAAAACGCGTTTTAAGCATGCACATGCATCTTTTGGTAGACGCGGATGAAGTTTTCTGCAAAACCACAAGATGTGCATGCAAATGGTGCTTTTTGCAGAACGCGCACGTGGATTTCTACCAAACGACGTGCTAAGCATGCCGATGCTGCTCTTTTTAGCACCCGCGCACGGATTTGTGCAAAACGCGTTTTAAGCATGCGCATGCATCTTTTGGTAGACGCGGATGAAGTTTGCTGCAAAACCACAAGATGTGCATGCAAATGGTGCTTTTGGCAGAACGCGCACGTGGATTTCTACCAAACGACGTGCTAAGCATGCCGATGCTGCTCTTTTTAGCACCCGCGCACGCATTTGTGCGAAAACGCGTTTTAAGCATGCACATGCATCTTTTGGTAGACGCGGATGAAGTTTTCTGCAAAACCACAAGATGTGCATGCAAATGGTGCTTTTGGCAGAACGCGCACGTGGATTTCAACCAAACGATGTGCTAAGCATGCCGATGCTGCTCTTTTTAGCACCCGCGCACGCATTTGTGCGAAAACGCGTTTTAAGCATGCACATGCATCTTTTGGTAGACGCGGATGAAGTTTTCTGCAAAACCACAAGATGTGCATGCAAATGGTGCTTTTTGCAGAACGCGCTCGTGGATTTCTACCAAACGACGTGCTAAGCATGCCGATGCTGCTCTTTTTAGCACCCGCGCACGCATTTGTGCGAAAACGCGTTTTAAGCATGCACATGCATCTTTTGGTAGACGCGGATGAAGTTTTCTGCAAAACCACAAGATGTGCATGCAAATGGTGCTTTTTGCAGAACGCGCACGTGGATTTCTACCAAACGACGTGCTAAGCATGCCGATGCTGCTCTTTTAGCACCCGCGCACGCATTTGTGCGAAAACGCGTGTTAAGCATGCACATGCATCTTTTGGTAGACGCGGATGAAGTTTTCTGCAAAACCACAAGATGTGCATGCAAATGGTGCTTTTTCAGAACGCGCTCGTGGATTTCTACCAAACGACGTGCTGAGCATGCCGATGCTGCTCTTTTTAGCACCCGCGCACGCATTTGTGCGAAAACGCGTTTTAAGTATGCACATGCATCTTTTGGTAGACGCGGATGAAGTTTTCTGCAAAACCACAAGATGTGCATGCAAATGGTGCTTTTTGCAGAACGCGCTCGTGGATTTCTACCAAACGACGTGCTAAGCATGCCGATGCTGCTCTTTTAGCACCAGCGCACGCATTTGTGCGAAAACGCGTGTTAAGCATGCACATGCATCTTTTGGTAGACGCGGATGAAGTTTTCTGCAAAACCACAAGATGTGCATGCAAATGGTGCTTTTTCAGAACGCGCTCGTGGATTTCTACCAAACGACGTGCTAAGCATGCCGATGCTGCTCTTTTTAGCACCCGCGCCCGCATTTGTGCGAAAACGCGTTTTAAGTATGCACATGCATCTTTTGGTAGACGCGGATGAAGTTTTCTGCAAAACCACAAGATGTGCATGCAAATGGTGCTTTTTGCAGAACGCGCACGTGGATTTCTACCAAACGACGTGCTAAGCATGCCGATGCTGCTCTTTTTAGCACCCGCGCACGGATTTGTGCGAAAACGCGTTTTAAGCATGCACATGCATCTTTTGGTAGACGCGGATGAAGTTTTCTGCAAAACCACAAGATGTGCATGCAAATGGTGCTTTTTGCAGAACGCGCACGTGGATTTCTACCAAACGACGTGCTAAGCATGCCGATGCTGCTCTTTTTAGCACCCGCGCACGGATTTGTGCGAAAACGCGTTTTAAGCATGCACATGCATCTTTTGGTAGACGCGGATGAAGTTTTCTGCAAAACCACAAGATGCGCATGCAAATGGTGCTTTTTGCAGAACGCGCACGTGGATTTCTACCAAACGACGTGCTAAGCATGCCGATGCTGCTCTTTTTAGCACCCGCGCACGGATTTGTGCGAAAACGCGTTGTAAGCATGCACATGCATCTTTTGGTAGACGCGGATGAAGTTTTCTGCAAAACCACAAGATGTGCATGCAAATGGTGCTTTTTGCAGAACGCGGACGTGGATTTCTACCAAACGATGTGCTAAGCATGCCGATGCTGCTCTTTTTCGCACCCGCGCACGGATTTGTGCGAAAACGCGTTTTAAGCATGCACATGCATCTTTTGGTAGAGGCGGATGAAGTTTTCTGCAAAACCACAAGATGTGCATGCAAATGGTGCTTTTTGCAGAACGCGCACGTGGATTTCTACCAAACAACGTGCTAAGCATGCCGATGCTGCTCTTTTTAGCACCCGCGCACGCATTTGTGCGAAAACGCGTGTTAAGCATGCACATGCATCTTTTGGTAGACGCGGATGAAGTTTTCTGCAAAACCACAAGATGTGCATGCAAATGGTGCTTTTTGCAGAACGCGCTCGTGGATTTCTACCAAACGACGTGCTAAGCATGCCGATGCTGCTCTTTTTAGCACCCGCGCACGCATTTGTGCGAAAACGCGTTTTAAGCATGCACATGCATCTTTTGGTAGACGCGGATGAAGTTTTCTGCAAAACCACAAGATGTGCATGCAAATGGTGCTTTTTGCAGAACGCGCACGTGGATTTCTACCAAACGACGTGCTAAGCATGCCCATGCTGCTCTTTTTAGCACCCGCGCACGGATTTGTGCGAAAACGCGTTTTAAGCATGCACATGCATCTTTTGGTAGACGCGGATGAAGTTTTCTGCAAAACCACAAGATGTGCATGCAAATGGTGCTTTTTGCAGAACGCGCACGTGGATTTCTACCAAACGACGTGCTAAGCATGCCGATGCTGCTCTTTTTAGCACCCGCGCACGGATTTGTGCGAAAACGCGTTTTAAGCATGCACATGCATCTTTTGGTAGACGCGGATGAAGTTTTCTGCAAAACCACAAGATGTGCATGCAAATGGTGCTTTTGGCAGAACGCGCACGTGGATTTCTACCAAACGACGTGCTAAGCATGCCGATGCTGCTCTTTTTAGCACCCGCGCACGCATTTGTGCGAAAACGCGTTTTAAGCATGCACATGCATCTTTTGGTAGACGCGGATGAAGTTTTCTGCAAAACCACAAGATGTGCATGCAAATGGGGCTTTTTGCAGAACGCGCACGTGGATTTCTACCAAACGACGTGCTAAGCATGCCGATGCTGCTCTTTTTAGCACCCGCGCACGCATTTGTGCGAAAACGCGTTTTAAGCATGCACATGCATCTTTTGGTAGACGCGGATGAAGTTTTCTGCAAAACCACAAGATGTGCATGCAAATGGTGCTTTTTGCAGAACGCGCACGTGGATTTCTACCAAACGACGTGCTAAGCTTGCCGATGCTGCTCTTTTTAGCACCCGCGCACGCATTTGTGCGAAAACGCGTTTTAAGCATGCACATGCATCTTTTGGTAGACGCGGATGAAGTTTTCTGCAAAACCACAAGATGTGCATGCAAATGGTGCTTTTTGCAGAACGCGCTCGTGGATTTCTACCAAACGACGTGCTAAGCATGCCGATGCTGCTCTTTTTAGCACCCGCGCACGCATTTGGGCGAAAACGCGTTTTAAGCAAGCACATGCATCTTTTGGTAGACGCGGATGAAGTTTTCTGCAAAACCACAAGATGTGCATGCAAATGGTGCTTTTTGCAGAACGCGGACGTGGATTTCTACCAAACGACGTGCTAAGCATGCCGATGCTGCTCTTTTTAGCACCCGCGCACGGATTTGTGCGAAAACGCGTTTTAAGCATGCACATGCATCTTTTGGTAGAGGCGGATGAAGTTTTCTGCAAAACCACAAGATGTGCATGCAAATGGTGCTTTTTGCAGAACGCGCACGTGGATTTCTACCAAACAACGTGCTAAGCATGCCGATGCTGCTCTTTTTAGCACCCGCGCACGCATTTGTGCGAAAACGCGTTTTAAGCATGCACATGCATCTTTTGGTAGACGCGGATGAAGTTTTCTGCAAAACCACAAGATGTGCATGCAAATGGTGCTTTTTGCAGAACGCGCACGTGGATTTCTACCAAACGACGTGCTAAGCATGCCGATGCTGCTCTTTTTAGCACCCGCGCACGGATTTGTGCGAAAACGCGTTTTAAGCATGCACATGCATCTTTTGGTAGACGCGGATGAAGTTTTCTGCAAAACCACAAGATGTGCATGCAAATGGTGCTTTTTGCAGAACGCGCACGTGGATTTCTACCAAACGACGTGCTAAGCATGCCGATGCTGCTCTTTTTAGCACCCGCGCACGGATTTGTGCGAAAACGCGTTTTAAGCATGCACATGCATCTTTTGGTAGACGCGGATGAAGTTTTCTGCAAAACCACAAGATGTGCATGCAAATGGTGCTTTTTGCAGAACGCGGACGTGGATTTCTACCAAACGATGTGCTAAGCATGCCGATGCTGCTCTTTTTCGCACCCGCGCACGGATTTGTGCGAAAACGCGTTTTAAGCATGCACATGCATCTTTTGGTAGATGCGGATGAAGTTTTCTGCAAAACCACAAGATGTGCATGCAAATGGTGCTTTTTGCAGAACGCGCACGTGGATTTCTACCAAACAACGTGCTAAGCATGCCGATGCTGCTCTTTTTAGCACCCGCGCACGCATTTGTGCGAAAACGCGTGTTAAGCATGCACATGCATCTTTTGGTAGACGCGGATGAAGTTTTCTGCAAAACCACAAGATGTGCATGCAAATGGTGCTTTTTGCAGAACGCGCTCGTGGATTTCTACCAAACGACGTGCTAAGCATGCCGATGCTGCTCTTTTTAGCACCCGCGCACGGATTTGTGCGAAAACGCGTTTTAAGCATGCACATGCATCTTTTGGTAGACGCGGATGAAGTTTTCTGCAAAACCACAAGATGTGCATGCAAATGGTGCTTTTGGCAGAACGCGCACGTGGATTTCTACCAAACGACGTGCTAAGCATGCCGATGCTGCTCTTTTTAGCACCCGCGCACGCATTTGTGCGAAAACGCGTTTTAAGCATGCACATGCATCTTTTGGTAGACGCGGATGAAGTTTTCTGCAAAACCACAAGATGTGCATGCAAATGGGGCTTTTTGCAGAACGCGCACGTGGATTTCTACCAAACGACGTGCTAAGCATGCCGATGCTGCTCTTTTTAGCACCCGCGCACGCATTTGTGCGAAAACGCGTTTTAAGCATGCACATGCATCTTTTGGTAGACGCGGATGAAGTTTTCTGCAAAACCACAAGATGTGCATGCAAATGGTGCTTTTTGCAGAACGCGCACGTGGATTTCTACCAAACGACGTGCTAAGCTTGCCGATGCTGCTCTTTTTAGCACCCGCGCACGCATTTGTGCGAAAACGCGTTTTAATCATGCTCATGCATCTTTTGGTAGACGCGGATGAAGTTTTCTGCAAAACCACAAGATGTGCATGCAAATGGTGCTTTTTGCAGAACGCGCTCGTGGATTTCTACCAAACGACGTGCTAAGCATGCCGATGCTGCTCTTTTTAGCACCCGCGCACGCATTTGGGCGAAAACGCGTTTTAAGCAAGCACATGCATCTTTTGGTAGACGCGGATGAAGTTTTCTGCAAAACCACAAGATGTGCATGCAAATGGTGCTTTTGGCAGAACGCGCACGTGGATTTCTACCAAACGACGTGCTAAGCATGCCGATGCTGCTCTTTTTAGCACCCGCGCACGCATTTGTGCGAAAACGCGTTTTAAGCATGCACATGCATCTTTTGGTAGACGCGGATGAAGTTTTCTGCAAAACCACAAGATGTGCATGCAAATGGTGCTTTTTGCAGAACGCGCACGTGGATTTCTACCAAACGACGAGCTAAGCATGCCGATGCTGCTCTTTTTAGCACCCGCGAACGGATTTGTGCGAAAACGCGTTTTAAGCATGCACATGCATCTTTTGGTAGACGCGGATGAAGTTTTCTGCAAAACCACAAGATGTGCATGCAAATGGTGCTTTTGGCAGAACGCGCACGTAGATTTCTACCAAACGACGTGCTAAGCATGCCGATGCTGCTCTTTTTAGCACCCGCGCACGGATTTGTGCGAAAACGCGTTTAAAGCATGCACATGCATCTTTTGGTAGACGCGGATGAAGTTTTCTGCAAAACCACAAGATGTGCATGCAAATGGTGCTTTTGGCAGAACGCGCACGTAGATTTCTACCAAACGACGTGCTAAGCATGCCGATGCTGCTCTTTTTAGCACCCGCGCACGCATTTGTGCGAAAACGCGTTTTAAGCATGCACATGCATCTTTTGGTAGACGCGGATGAAGTTTTCTGCAAAACCACAAGATGTGCATGCAAATGGTGCTTTTTGCAGAACGCGCACGTGGATTTCTACCAAACGACGTGCTAAGCATGCCGATGCTGCTCTTTTTAGCACCCGCGCACGGATTTGTGCGAAAACGCGTTTTAAGCATGCACATGCATCTTTTGGTAGACGCGGATGAAGTTTTCTGCAAAACCACAAGATGTGCATGCAAATGGTGCTTTTTGCAGAACGCGCACGTGGATTTCTACCAAACAACGTGCTAAGCATGCCGATGCTGCTCTTTTTAGCACCCGCGCACGCATTTGTGCGAAAACGCGTTTTAAGCATGCACATGCATCTTTTGGTAGACGCGGATGAAGTTTTCTGCAGAACCACAAGATGTGCATGCAAATGGTGCTTTTTGCAGAACGCGCACGTGGATTTCTACCAAACGACGTGCTAAGCATGCTGATGCTGCTCTTTTTAGCACCCGCGCACGGATTTGTGCGAAAACGCGTTTTAAACATGCACATGCATCTTTTGGTAGACGCGGATGAAGTTTTCTGCAAAACCACAAGATGTGCATGCAAATGGTGCTTTTGGCAGAACGCGCACGTGGATTTCTACCAAACGACGTGCTAAGCATGCCGATGCTGCTCTTTTTAGCACCCGCGCACGCATTTGTGCGAAAACGCGTTTTAAGCATGCACATGCATCTTTTGGTAGACGCGGATGAAGTTTTCTGCAAAACCACAAGATGTGCATGCAAATGATGCTTTTTGCAGAACGCGCTCGTGGATTTCTACCAAACGACGTGCTAAGCATGCCGATGCTGCTCTTTTTAGCACCCGCGCACGCATTTGTGCGAAAACGCGTTTTAAGCATGCACATGCATCTTTTGGTAGACGCGGATGAAGTTTTCTGCAAAACCACAAGATGTGCATGCAAATGGTGCTTTTTGCAGAACGCGCACGTGGATTTCTACCAAACGACGTGCTAAGCATGCCGATGCTGCTCTTTTTAGCACCCGCGCACGGATTTGTGCAAAACGCGTTTTAAGCATGCGCATGCATCTTTTGGTAGACGCGGATGAAGTTTGCTGCAAAACCACAAGATGTGCATGCAAATGGTGCTTTTGGCAGAACGCGCACGTGGATTTCTACCAAACGACGTGCTAAGCATGCCGATGCTGCTCTTTTTAGCACCCGCGCACGCATTTGTGCGAAAACGCGTTTTAAGCATGCACATGCATCTTTTGGTAGACGCGGATGAAGTTTTCTGCAAAACCACAAGATGTGCATGCAAATGGTGCTTTTGGCAGAACGCGCACGTGGATTTCAACCAAACGATGTGCTAAGCATGCCGATGCTGCTCTTTTTAGCACCCGCGCACGCATTTGTGCGAAAACGCGTTTTAAGCATGCACATGCATCTTTTGGTAGACGCGGATGAAGTTTTCTGCAAAACCACAAGATGTGCATGCAAATGGTGCTTTTTGCAGAACGCGCTCGTGGATTTCTACCAAACGACGTGCTAAGCATGCCGATGCTGCTCTTTTTAGCACCCGCGCACGCATTTGTGCGAAAACGCGTGTTAAGCATGCACATGCATCTTTTGGTAGACGCGGATGAAGTTTTCTGCAAAACCACAAGATGTGCATGCAAATGGTGCTTTTTCAGAACGCGCTCGTGGATTTCTACCAAACGACGTGCTAAGCATGCCGATGCTGCTCTTTTTAGCACCCGCGCCCGCATTTGTGCGAAAACGCGTTTTAAGTATGCACATGCATCTTTTGGTAGACGCGGATGAAGTTTTCTGCAAAACCACAAGATGTGCATGCAAATGGTGCTTTTTGCAGAACGCGCACGTGGATTTCTACCAAACGACGTGCTAAGCATGCCGATGCTGCTCTTTTTAGCACCCGCGCACGGATTTGTGCGAAAACGCGTTTTAAGCATGCACATGCATCTTTTGGTAGACGCGGATGAAGTTTTCTGCAAAACCACAAGATGTGCATGCAAATGGTGCTTTTTGCAGAACGCGCACGTGGATTTCTACCAAACGACGTGCTAAGCATGCCGATGCTGCTCTTTTTAGCACCCGCGCACGGATTTGTGCGAAAACGCGTTTTAAGCATGCACATGCATCTTTTGGTAGACGCGGATGAAGTTTTCTGCAAAACCACAAGATGTGCATGGAAATGGTGCTTTTTGCAGAACGCGCACGTGGATTTCTACCAAACGACGTGCTAAGCATGCCGATGCTGCTCTTTTTAGCACCCGCGCACGGATTTGTGCGAAAACGCGTTTTAAGCATGCACATGCATCTTTTGGTAGACGCGGATGAAGTTTTCTGCAAAACCACAAGATGTGCATGCAAATGGTGCTTTTTGCAGAACGCGGACGTGGATTTCTACCAAACGATGTGCTAAGCATGCCGATGCTGCTCTTTTTCGCACCCGCGCACGGATTTGTGCGAAAACGCGTTTTAAGCATGCACATGCATCTTTTGGTAGAGGCGGATGAAGTTTTCTGCAAAACCACAAGATGTGCATGCAAATGGTGCTTTTTGCAGAACGCGCACGTGGATTTCTACCAAACAACGTGCTAAGCATGCCGATGCTGCTCTTTTTAGCACCCGCGCACGCATTTGTGCGAAAACGCGTGTTAAGCATGCACATGCATCTTTTGGTAGACGCGGATGAAGTTTTCTGCAAAACCACAAGATGTGCATGCAAATGGTGCTTTTTGCAGAACGCGCTCGTGGATTTCTACCAAACGACGTGCTAAGCATGCCGATGCTGCTCTTTTTAGCACCCGCGCACGCATTTGTGCGAAAACGCGTTTTAAGCATGCACATGCATCTTTTGGTAGACGCGGATGAAGTTTTCTGCAAAACCACAAGATGTGCATGCAAATGGTGCTTTTTGCAGAACGCGCACGTGGATTTCTACCAAACGACGTGCTAAGCATGCCCATGCTGCTCTTTTTAGCACCCGCGCACGGATTTGTGCGAAAACGCGTTTTAAGCATGCACATGCATCTTTTGGTAGACGCGGATGAAGTTTTCTGCAAAACCACAAGATGTGCATGCAAATGGTGCTTTTTGCAGAACGCGCACGTGGATTTCTACCAAACGACGTGCTAAGCATGCCGATGCTGCTCTTTTTAGCACCCGCGCACGGATTTGTGCGAAAACGCGTTTTAAGCATGCACATGCATCTTTTGGTAGACGCGGATGAAGTTTTCTGCAAAACCACAAGATGTGCATGCAAATGGTGCTTTTGGCAGAACGCGCACGTGGATTTCTACCAAACGACGTGCTAAGCATGCCGATGCTGCTCTTTTTAGCACCCGCGCACGCATTTGTGCGAAAACGCGTTTTAAGCATGCACATGCATCTTTTGGTAGACGCGGATGAAGTTTTCTGCAAAACCACAAGATGTGCATGCAAATGGGGCTTTTTGCAGAACGCGCACGTGGATTTCTACCAAACGACGTGCTAAGCATGCCGATGCTGCTCTTTTTAGCACCCGCGCACGCATTTGTGCGAAAACGCGTTTTAAGCATGCACATGCATCTTTTGGTAGACGCGGATGAAGTTTTCTGCAAAACCACAAGATGTGCATGCAAATGGTGCTTTTTGCAGAACGCGCACGTGGATTTCTACCAAACGACGTGCTAAGCTTGCCGATGCTGCTCTTTTTAGCACCCGCGCACGCATTTGTGCGAAAACGCGTTTTAAACATGCACATGCATCTTTTGGTAGACGCGGATGAAGTTTTCTGCAAAACCACAAGATGTGCATGCAAATGGTGCTTTTTGCAGAACGCGCTCGTGGATTTCTACCAAACGACGTGCTAAGCATGCCGATGCTGCTCTTTTTAGCACCCGCGCACGCATTTGGGCGAAAACGCGTTTTAAGCATGCACATGCATCTTTTGGTAGACGCGGATGAAGTTTTCTGCAAAACCACAAGATGTGCATGCAAATGGTGCTTTTTGCAGAACGCGGACGTGGATTTCTACCAAACGACGTGCTAAGCATGCCGATGCTGCTCTTTTTAGCACCCGCGCACGGATTTGTGCGAAAACGCGTTTTAAGCATGCACATGCATCTTTTGGTAGAGGCGGATGAAGTTTTCTGCAAAACCACAAGATGTGCATGCAAATGGTGCTTTTTGCAGAACGCGGACGTGGATTTCTACCAAACGACGTGCTAAGCATGCCGATGCTGCTCTTTTTAGCACCCGCGCACGGATTTGTGCGAAAACGCGTTTTAAGCATGCACATGCATCTTTTGGTAGAGGCGGATGAAGTTTTCTGCAAAACCACAAGATGTGCATGCAAATGGTGCTTTTTGCAGAACGCGCACGTGGATTTCTACCAAACAACGTGCTAAGCATGCCGATGCTGCTCTTTTTAGCACCCGCGCACGCATTTGTGCGAAAACGCGTGTTAAGCATGCACATGCTTCTTTTGGTAGACGCGGATGAAGTTTTCTGCAAAACCACAAGATGTGCATGCAAATGGTGCTTTTTGCAGAACGCGCTCGTGGATTTCTACCAAACGACGTGCTAAGCATGCCGATGCTGCTCTTTTAGCACCCGCGCACGCATTTGTGCGAAAACGCGTGTTAAGCATGCACATGCATCTTTTGGTAGACGCGGATGAAGTTTTCTGCAAAACCACAAGATGTGCATGCAAATGGTGCTTTTTCAGAACGCGCTCGTGGATTTCTACCAAACGACGTGCTAAGCATGCCGATGCTGCTCTTTTTAGCACCCGCGCACGCATTTGTGCGAAAACGCGTTTTAAGTATGCACATGCATCGTTTGGTAGACGCGGATGAAGTTTTCTGCAAAACCACAAGATGTGCATGCAAATGGTGCTTTTTGCAGAACGCGCGCGTGGATTTCTACCAAACGACGTGCTAAGCATGCCGATGCTGCTCTTTTTAGCACCCGCGCACGGATTTGTGCGAAAACGCGTTTTAAGCATGCACATGCATCTTTTGGTAGACGCGGATGAAGTTTTCTGCAAAACCACAAGATGTGCATGCAAATGGTGCTTTTGGCAGAACGCGCACGTGGATTTCTACCAAACGACGTGCTAAGCATGCCGATGCTGCTCTTTTTAGTACCCGCGCACGCATTTGTGCGAAAACGCGTTTTAAGCATGCACATGCATCTTTTGGTAGACGCGGATGAAGTTTTCTGCAAAACCACAAGATGTGCATGCAAATGGGGCTTTTTGCAGAACGCGCACGTGGATTTCTACCAAACGACGTGCTAAGCATGCCGATGCTGCTCTTTTTAGCACCCGCGCACGCATTTGTGCGAAAACGCGTTTTAAGCATGCACATGCATCTTTTGGTAGACGCGGATGAAGTTTTCTGCAAAACCACAAGATGTGCATGGAAATGGTGCTTTTTGCAGAACGCGCACGTGGATTTCTACCAAACGACGTGCTAAGCTTGCCGATGCTGCTCTTTTTAGCACCCGCGCACGCATTTGTGCGAAAACGCGTTTTAAGCATGCACATGCATCTTTTGGTAGACGCGGATGAAGTTTTCTGCAAAACCACAAGATGTGCATGCAAATGGTGCTTTTTGCAGAACGCGCTCGTGGATTTCTACCAAACGACGTGCTAAGCATGCCGATGCTGCTCTTTTTAGCACCCGCGCACGCATTTGGGCGAAAACGCGTTTTAAGCAAGCACATGCATCTTTTGGTAGACGCGGATGAAGTTTTCTGCAAAACCACAAGATGTGCATGCAAATGGTGCTTTTTGCAGAACGCGGACGTGGATTTCTACCAAACGATGTGCTAAGCATGCCGATGCTGCTCTTTTTCGCACCCGCGCACGGATTTGTGCGAAAACGCGTTTTAAGCATGCACATGCATCTTTTGGTAGAGGCGGATGAAGTTTTCTGCAAAACCACAAGATGTGCATGCAAATGGTGCTTTTTGCAGAACGCGCACGTGGATTTCTACCAAACAACGTGCTAAGCATGCCGATGCTGCTCTTTTTAGCACCCGCGCACGCATTTGTGCGAAAACGCGTGTTAAGCATGCACATGCATCTTTTGGTAGACGCGGATGAAGTTTTCTGCAAAACCACAAGATGTGCATGCAAATGGTGCTTTTTGCAGAACGCGCTCGTGGATTTCTACCAAACGACGTGCTAAGCATGCCGATGCTGCTCTTTTTAGCACCCGCGCACGCATTTGTGCGAAAACGCGTTTTAAGCATGCACATGCATCTTTTGGTAGACGCGGATGAAGTTTTCTGCAAAACCACAAGATGTGCATGCAAATGGTGCTTTTTGCAGAACGCGCACGTGGATTTCTACCAAACGACGTGCTAAGCATGCCGATGCTGCTCTTTTTAGCACCCGCGCACGGATTTGTGCGAAAACGCGTTTTAAGCATGCACATGCATCTTTTGGTAGACGCGGATGAAGTTTTCTGCAAAACCACAAGATGTGCATGCAAATGGTGCTTTTTGCAGAACGCGCACGTGGATTTCTACCAAACGACGTGCTAAGCTTGCCGATGCTGCTCTTTTTAGCACCCGCGCACGCATTTGTGCGAAAACGCGTTTTAAACATGCACATGCATCTTTTGGTAGACGCGGATGAAGTTTTCTGCAAAACCACAAGATGTGCATGCAAATGGTGCTTTTTGCAGAACGCGCTCGTGGATTTCTACCAAACGACGTGCTAAGCATGCCGATGCTGCTCTTTTTAGCACCCGCGCACGCATTTGGGCGAAAACGCGTTTTAAGCAAGCACATGCATCTTTTGGTAGACGCGGATGAAGTTTTCTGCAAAACCACAAGATGTGCATGCAAATGGTGCTTTTTGCAGAACGCGGACGTGGATTTCTACCAAACGACGTGCTAAGCATGCCGATGCTGCTCTTTTTAGCACCCGCGCACGGATTTGTGCGAAAACGCGTTTTAAGCATGCACATGCATCTTTTGGTAGAGGCGGATGAAGTTTTCTGCAAAACCACAAGATGTGCATGCAAATGGTGCTTTTTGCAGAACGCGCACGTGGATTTCTACCAAACAACGTGCTAAGCATGCCGATGCTGCTCTTTTTAGCACCCGCGCACGCATTTGTGCGAAAACGCGTGTTAAGCATGCACATGCTTCTTTTGGTAGACGCGGATGAAGTTTTCTGCAAAACCACAAGATGTGCATGCAAATGGTGCTTTTTGCAGAACGCGCTCGTGGATTTCTACCAAACGACGTGCTAAGCATGCCGATGCTGCTCTTTTAGCACCCGCGCACGCATTTGTGCGAAAACGCGTGTTAAGCATGCACATGCATCTTTTGGTAGACGCGGATGAAGTTTTCTGCAAAACCACAAGATGTGCATGCAAATGGTGCTTTTTCAGAACGCGCTCGTGGATTTCTACCAAACGACGTGCTAAGCATGCCGATGCTGCTCTTTTTAGCACCCGCGCACGCATTTGTGCGAAAACGCGTTTTAAGTATGCACATGCATCGTTTGGTAGACGCGGATGAAGTTTTCTGCAAAACCACAAGATGTGCATGCAAATGGTGCTTTTTGCAGAACGCGCGCGTGGATTTCTACCAAACGACGTGCTAAGCATGCCGATGCTGCTCTTTTTAGCACCCGCGCACGGATTTGTGCGAAAACGCGTTTTAAGCATGCACATGCATCTTTTGGTAGACGCGGATGAAGTTTTCTGCAAAACCACAAGATGTGCATGCAAATGGTGCTTTTGGCAGAACGCGCACGTGGATTTCTACCAAACGACGTGCTAAGCATGCCGATGCTGCTCTTTTTAGCACCCGCGCACGCATTTGTGCGAAAACGCGTTTTAAGCATGCACATGCATCTTTTGGTAGACGCGGATGAAGTTTTCTGCAAAACCACAAGATGTGCATGCAAATGGGGCTTTTTGCAGAACGCGCACGTGGATGTCTACCAAACGACGTGCTAAGCATGCCGATGCTGCTCTTTTTAGCACCCGCGCACGCATTTGTGCGAAAACGCGTTTTAAGCATGCACATGCATCTTTTGGTAGACGCGGATGAAGTTTTCTGCAAAACCACAAGATGTGCATGCAAATGGTGCTTTTGGCAGAACGCGCACGTGGATTTCTACCAAACGACGTGCTAAGCATGCCGATGCTGCTCTTTTTAGCACCCGCGCACGCATTTGTGCGAAAACGCGTTTTAAGCATGCACATGCATCTTTTGGTAGACGCGGATGAAGTTTTCTGCAAAACCACAAGATGTGCATGCAAATGGGGCTTTTTGCAGAACGCGCACGTGGATTTCTACCAAACGACGTGCTAAGCATGCCGATGCTGCTCTTTTTAGCACCCGCGCACGCATTTGTGCGAAAACGCGTTTTAAGCATGCACATGCATCTTTTGGTAGACGCGGATGAAGTTTTCTGCAAAACCACAAGATGTGCATGCAAATGGTGCTTTTTGCAGAACGCGCACGTGGATTTCTACCAAACGACGTGCTAAGCTTGCCGATGCTGCTCTTTTTAGCACCCGCGCACGCATTTGTGCGAAAACGCGTTTTAAGCATGCACATGCATCTTTTGGTAGACGCGGATGAAGTTTTCTGCAAAACCACAAGATGTGCATGCAAATGGTGCTTTTTGCAGAACGCGCTCGTGGATTTCTACCAAACGACGTGCTAAGCATGCCGATGCTGCTCTTTTTAGCACCCGCGCACGCATTTGGGCGAAAACGCGTTTTAAGCAAGCACATGCATCTTTTGGTAGACGCGGATGAAGTTTTCTGCAAAACCACAAGATGTGCATGCAAATGGTGCTTTTTGCAGAACGCGGACGTGGATTTCTACCAAACGACGTGCTAAGCATGCCGATGCTGCTCTTTTTAGCACCCGCGCACGGATTTGTGCGAAAACGCGTTTTAAGCATGCACATGCATCTTTTGGTAGAGGCGGATGAAGTTTTCTGCAAAACCACAAGATGTGCATGCAAATGGTGCTTTTTGCAGAACGCGCACGTGGATTTCTACCAAACAACGTGCTAAGCATGCCGATGCTGCTCTTTTTAGCACCCGCGCACGCATTTGTGCGAAAACGCGTTTTAAGCATGCACATGCATCTTTTGGTAGACGCGGATGAAGTTTTCTGCAAAACCACAAGATGTGCATGCAAATGGTGCTTTTTGCAGAACGCGCACGTGGATTTCTACCAAACGACGTGCTAAGCATGCCGATGCTGCTCTTTTTAGCACCCGCGCACGGATTTGTGCGAAAACGCGTTTTAAGCATGCACATGCATCTTTTGGTAGACGCGGATGAAGTTTTCTGCAAAACCACAAGATGTGCATGCAAATGGTGCTTTTTGCAGAACGCGCACGTGGATTTCTACCAAACGACGTGCTAAGCATGCCGATGCTGCTCTTTTTAGCACCCGCGCACGGATTTGTGCGAAAACGCGTTTTAAGCATGCACATGCATCTTTTGGTAGACGCGGATGAAGTTTTCTGCAAAACCACAAGATGTGCATGCAAATGGTGCTTTTTGCAGAACGCGGACGTGGATTTCTACCAAACGATGTGCTAAGCATGCCGATGCTGCTCTTTTTCGCACCCGCGCACGGATTTGTGCGAAAACGCGTTTTAAGCATGCACATGCATCTTTTGGTAGATGCGGATGAAGTTTTCTGCAAAACCACAAGATGTGCATGCAAATGGTGCTTTTTGCAGAACGCGCACGTGGATTTCTACCAAACAACGTGCTAAGCATGCCGATGCTGCTCTTTTTAGCACCCGCGCACGCATTTGTGCGAAAACGCGTGTT